>NC_060949.1:14547295-14556581 GCF_022045245.1 Lucilia cuprina | reverse complement strand
TAATTATGTATTTTGTATTGGAGGAATTATTGTGAAGTAGAAATTTGTAACCGCTTATGGCCTATAGGCTAGGTTATTGAATATTGTTAAATAAAATAAATAAATAAAAAAATAATTCTTATTCTAATGTCTTGGGATATACAATATTTTTGGTTTTACCCTCTAGTATAAATAAAAAACCCACTTAACGATGTTGAAAATTTTAGACACAATAGTTTTCCAGATTAACAATATGTTACATATGAGAGATGTCAAGCAAATTATTGCAAATTTGAATTATCTAACAGTTTTCAAGATATACGAAATTTTTCATATATGTAATACCAAGCACCCCATCAAAAATCCGCCCGTTATTTTCTAAATGTTCACATGAATGTCAATATTATTCATATAAAATTTGAAGATTCTAGCTCTAAAGTTTCTTAGATATAAGATTTTTTCTATTTAGATATAAGATTTTTTCTATTTAGATATAAGATTTTTTCTAATTAATTCCTCCGAAATGTTCAGATAAATATTAAAGTAATTTATGCAAAATTTGATGTTATATTTTTTCCTAGATAAACAATATTTTGCAGTTTATTCATGGGAGATGTCATGTCTCCAGATCGCTCGAGTTCGCAAGAGTTCGCTCGTTATACTCTAAATGTTCAGCTGTCAAAGTACATCCAGTAAAGTTTAAAGATTTTAGCTCTAATAATTTTCCAGTAGTCCGCCATTTTATTACCCGAATTGTTAACATGGATGTTGAAGTTAATCGTGCAAAATTTTAAGATTCTAACTGTAATACTCTCTTTGTGTTTAATTTATATGGGAAGTGCCACGCCCCTAACTCTAGTCCGCCCACATTTTATCCTAAATAATCATATTGACACTACAGTGGCTCCGACAAAATTTGATGACTCCAACTGTTACTATCTCAAATATACGGATTTTATATTTTCTTAATATCGGTTATGCCGTTAAGTTCAAACATACAAACAAATACACATATATGAATATTTTATTTACCCTATTTTAGGAGAGGTTTTTGTTCCGTAGTTTTTATTCTGCATTTAATATACATTCAAGATTTAATATACATTTTCTGAGGATGTACAGCAGAAGTGCACGAAAGTTCCTTATGGAAGAGTAAATACCAATACTGTTTGGCATCAACCGAATTTGTCCCAAGTTTTTATGAAAATAAAACAAAATAAAGTTTTAAATTTTATGAGACGTAGATCTCTTTTATTTAAAACCAAATATAACCACGTAGCAGGTTGGCAGGTTTTTTTATGTCAAAGATAATGTGCACGTAGTGCTTGTCGTAGACAACATCAATATCTTAAGACTGTGTAAAAACAAGCTTAATTTGGTGGCAAACAATATTTAAGTACCGTTAACGGTTTATTCGTTAGAATCTTCCAGCAAAGATGTATAAAATTGGCATTAGATTCTAACGTTGTTAAAAATAGTATTATTCATTAAAAGGAGAAATTACCAAAATGCAGCTAGCAACAAAACTCGCTTAAACATTGCCGGCCACCTTGCAATATCTCAAGCATATTGTAACAATTAATTCATTCGCAATATCTTAAGCCGAATGAAGCAAATTAAAATATAATTATTAATTCGCAATATCTTAAGACGAATGAATCATGGTTGGTTTTATGACAGATTCATCAACTGTATAAACTAAATACTTAAATATTAGGCAAAACGTAAACATATTTTAGTGAGCTTATTTAGTGATAATGAAGTAAATTTTTCGATAAAAATATTTCAGTTCCTATGCGACCAAGTCGAATATTCCGGAAAGTTAATAACTGAATTAAATTGATTAGGATTAACTGGACCTGTCAGAATCCAGCCAAAAATCGTCTTTTGTGCTAATAACGACCCTAATAAGTTTCGTTGTATATCCGGTAAAACAATCCAAGGGTATAGATCAGCGCCAATAAGGATATCAATAGGTCGGCTATCAAAAGGATTAAAATCCGCCAAACGAAGATTTGGCAATAATTTTTGAATGTTGGCGTTAACGGAAGTCGTAGGCAAATTTGGCGATATTTTTGGTAAAACATTTATATTTAGTTAGATCCGATTTTCAAAAAACAAATATTTCTTGAAACTACTGATGCAGTATTATTGACACCAGAAATTTCAACATTCGTAGAACGCGAGGAAATGTTAAACCTTTTTCGTAATCGCTCAGTAATAAACGAGCATTCCGAACCCGGATCAATCAAAGCACGGACCTGATACTTATTGTTATTATGTTTTATATTAACAGTCGCTATCCCTAAGAGTACGAACTGATTATATCGAGTATGAAATACTTGACGGTTTGACATAATATTATCGACGTATTCGGTGTTGGATAATTTTGTAGCGAGTTAGTGGTTCGTAGAACCGCGTCTGAATTGCTTTCAGTAGAAACAGAAGGCGTTTCTGTATGCTGAATATGAAGCATAGAATGGTGCCGATTATTGCAAATAAAACAATTACTATTAATATTACAATTGCTGACATTATGTGTCCTCGAAAGGCAATTATAACAGCAATTATATTTGTTTACTGTAGATATTCTATCCATTATTGAAAGATTTTTAAACTTTAGACAATTTCGCAAAAAATGAGACTGGTTAGGACACAAGATACACGACATTTTAGTAGAAGTAGCATCGTAAGAATGTTTTGAAGATTCCACTTTAGAAGAGTTTGTCCCTTTAAGGTCGTTAAGACATTGCAATGTTTGAATTCTTTCCGTCAGAAAGTTATCAAAATCATGCCAAGTACACAACACAGATTTGTCCTCAACGCCCTGTTCCCATAAAATCACAGTTGACCTAGGCAGACGCTGAATACATATGAAAATAATAATTGGGCCCCAATTCTCAGTAGGAATTTTATAAATAGAAAGAGCAGTAAGGCAACTATTAATTCCTCGTTGTAAAGTTTTAAGGGCTGTTATTGATTCCTTGTCAAAGGAAGGAAGACCAAATAAAAGTTTGAGTTGGTTATGTACCAACATACGAGTATTTTCATATGTTTCTTTCAAATCGCGCCAGGCTAAGTCAAAACTTTCATTAATTAAGGGATATTTAGATACGATATCTTTAGCTTCACCCTCGATTTTACGTATTAAATGGCAAAGTCGTTCTATATTACTAAGCCGCGTGCTATTTATATAAATTGCCGTGAATAAATCTCTAAAAGTAGGCCAAGAAACATAATCCCCACCGAATATGTCAACATCACAAGGGGGTAGAGTCAGATTGTGTTCTGAAGTGCCAGTATATAAATTTACCGTTGAAGAATCACTATTCTTCGAATCACGTTTAAATTTGTCCATTTTCTGATTAATAGAGCCTAAACATTGAAAATAAGCCATGTATGTGGTCTGATATTTAGACGCTGCCACATCTACATCACTAGATTCACTGGGGGGAGAAGTTTCGAAAAACTTCTGACAAGAAGTATAAGTTGTTCTAACTTCCTCCCACAATCGTCTTATTTCCTCGCCCTGTATCTCTAAGGTAAAAATGTTATGAATATTCTCACCTAAATCATTAAACATCGCGCCGAAAGTAACAAGAGCATCCGATGCTCTAATAAATTCGTTTAGTGGCGTAACAGACATGTTTAATATAAAAAAATAAAATGTAAGGAAATTAAAAATCAGAACTAATTCACGACAAAAAATATTATAATTAGTTTTAAATGTCAAGCAACAAACGTAACAATGGCTAAACTGACCGACCGTAGGGTGACCAATATAATGGAATAACAAGAATTAACAGTATATGTATTTTGTTTTTATATTTTACAGATGTAAATCTGTAAACAAATGAAGCCAAAAGAAAATATAAAAACACTAATTTATTTAAAATAAAAAATAACTTTAATTTATTGTCCGTCGGAGCAAAAAAAAACTAAAATTTCCAAAAAATTAATTAAGGGATAGATTGCACTGTATTAAATATTAAAAGTAAAAATGATGAAAAAATACAAAAAGAACTTTGTGTATGTGTGCGCGTTAAAACAACCGAGTTTTTTATCACTTCACTTTTGCTCACAAAATATATTTACGTACTTTAATTATTTCGTAGAAATAAATAATAAATATATTGCCAGTGGACTGTATTATTGAGGATGATGGACTTCAAAAGATGCCAATAAAATCCAGTACTCAATTCAGGAATCCGGTTCGCTTAAACAAATACATATAAAGAAAAACATATTTTTATTTAATATTTTTTGTTGCAAAAATCGACACATTCAAACAGGGAAAAAATAAACATTTCATATACAGTGTCTCTCATAAGTATTCGAATTTAGATATAAATAAAAAGAAACCAAATTTAATAACATATTTTGTATGTAAAATTAATAAATTAATTTGTTAAATTGTCTAGACCGTGCCTAGTTTTGAAATCAAGCTTTTTAAAACTTTAAAAATTCACATTTACTTAAATTAATTTAGCTTTATTTAAAAAAAGTCCATAAAATTGCCTCACAAAAGTATACGATTTTTTCTGTATTCATATTTGATTATATTATACGAAATTACCTCACAAAAGTATACGATTTTTTTTCTGTATTCATATTTGATTATATTATACGAAACACAAAAATTAGAATCGAATGGTTTTTTTTGCTAAAAATTGTTTTAAGGGGTAAATATCAACCGAATTTGGACCATTTGGTCCACAATTTTGGGGCATTTGTACCATATTTTTATGTAATATCATTAAAATGGCAGTTTTTGGCAATATTTGTATTTTTTTCTCCTTTTTCCCAGAGATAAAACCAAAATTTGTTATTGGAATTTAATATACCCCTTGGGGTATCTAAAAATAATATTTTTTTATTACAAGAATCTGTATTTAAACGTTCCAAGATATATTATTGGAATCATTCTTCTATCGCTAATTTAATTTATTGGAATTCAAGTAGATTTTTATAATACTAGGGTCAAAAACTTTCGGGGAAACTTGTCTTCTGTATATTGTTTAAGATATCAGCTGTTATACATTTTAAGTTTTTAATATATTGTGGAAGTTTATTACTCCAAAGCATGCCTCGAAGAAACGCCATTCAATATAGTGGAATCATTCTTTTTATAACCAATGGCCTCTAGGCTGAATGTCACCATATCATTATGGTCTAACTCAAAAATATTGATATTTGTTTAAATATTTTCTACTATGGTCAAAATAAGCCCAAAATTTTTTACATACAGTGTTGTTGTAATGGGCAACATAATCGTGAATGTTGAGTAGTAAAAACTAAAATCTACTGTATAGGATGACGTTTTGTTAAGGCATGTTTTGGAGTTGTACACCGCTACGATGTCTTGAAAATTTAAAATATATTAATATTAATATCTACTAGCCAACTTTGTTGGAAAATATCAAAAAAAAAAAAAAAAAAATGAAATGCGTTATCTGTAAAAATAAAATAATTTTCCAATTTATTTTGCAAATCAAAGAATAGAAAAAAGTAACAGAAATGTTTTCAATTATATGAGAGTAGATTGTGAGTGATCATACAATAATTTGTCTGTGAATAATGTAAGTTTGAAATTTAAATTTAAATATTTTTCAATGTGCTTTTTACGATAAACAAAAACAAAATCTACGTTGATGATCGCTCTCGTCGTTTGTCAATAAAATAAAATAATTAAATTAACATTGTTTTTGCTTTATTTTTTATTTTATAGCAAAATCTAGTTTGCAATTGTTGAGATGGCGGGACACATAGAAATTCCAGAAATATGTCAAAAAGAGAAAGAAAAAAGTGAATTTAAAAGCAATATTGAAGATTCTAATAAAATACAATATGGAGAAAATGACGGTGATATACCACAGAATAGTTTTTGTAATGCTATAAAAAGTTACTCAAGGTATGACTTGTTATCTCTACGAAATGGGCAACTATCTATACATTATCCACATTGTGCTCTCCGGCCTGATTTGCAGGCACTATCTATATGGACTTGTCGCTTGCGTTGTGAGCTACAATATTTAGGTTTGTGGAAAATTCCGAATACGGGAAACTTGTACAGCAATTGCAACTGTAATGGAAGCTGCCAATCATATTCTTGTGGTGATGGTCAGTCTTATCCTCCATCAAGTTCTCAGCTAAACGCCGTTACTTCTCAAATGTGTTATGGAAATGTTCCGCAAACTCAGCAAATACAGCCTGTACAAACAAATTCTTCTCCAACACTAAGCAGTAGAAGAGCTGTACGATCACGCGAACGTTCCTTAAATTATCAGCGTTGTATTAACACTGAATTAATACGAGCTACATCACCAAGTGGTGCTGATGGTCAAATCCCACATCATTTAAATCATCAAGTAAAGCCCGCTTTTATTGATCACCGCAGTATTTCATCATCACATCTTATGCCAGCATTTGCGAAACGTCGCATGAGTCACGCAAATACTTTACATGCTCAATCAGACGGCAGTTCCAATTTGAATAATAATAGTGTACACAATCCAGAGCATTTATCAAATGACGATGAATCTAGTGAATGTTCAACACATTTTGAATCATCATTAAAATCTCGAAAAGACACAACCACCAAGTCGGCCAGTCAAAGTAAGTAAAAATTGCATATCTGCTGAGTATTTTTTTTTTCCGGTCTAGGCTCTATGTCCATGTCTAGATTTAATAAAAAAAAAAAAATAAAGAAAAATCCCTTATTTTTAGTATTTAAATTTATTTTCATTTTTAATTATTTTCCTTCATTTAGATGATTTCCATATGTATAAATCATCAGCTACTAATAACCGTCTTGACAAGAGTGAACAATTATTAGATAGTCAATATGGGTGGATGAATTTAATCAAGAAAGTTAACTCTGAGTATTCCCCGTCAAATAATAAAACAAATATTTCCGGTAGTGCAAACAAGAAAGTAATTTATGAACGTCGCATAGGTAGCGGACGCTTAGTACCAAGAGAAGTTAATTGGGATATGAGAACTGGTAATAAACAGAACGAAAAGGAAAATAGTAACAATTCAAATATTAGTAATAACAATAATGAAAAAGAAAAGGATAATATTATTGTTGGAGAAGTGGATAAACTAAATAATCGAAATTCATCCTCCATAACACGATTCTCAGATGCCAGACCTCAAGATAGACGTAATTTTGACCGACGTACTATAAATCACGACGATACTAATACTGGCGGTACTAGTAACACAAATAAGAGGTATACGACGACAAGTGTTGGAGAAGAAAGAAATAATTTTGATGCCAACTATCACGCACCTACACAACACTTTTCGGGCCAACGGTCTATGTCATTTAGGCGTCGTGAGTATGTTGATCACAAGGATCACCATAGAGATTTTAGAGATTTTCGTGACACCAAGGATGCACGAGAAAATCGAGATCATAAAGAACAAAGGGGATCTGATCATCATAATCTTCACCGAGATCATAAAGAAGAACCTGAATGGTTTAGTGAGGGTCCCACGTCCCAGCATGACACTATTGAACTGCGTGGTTTTGATGAATCAGACGAATCGCAACAGCAACGAGATCAAAACTCTTCTGGTCAATATTCAATAATTGAAAGAAAAACTTCGGAAAGTTCACTGCTGTCACACAATAGCAATACCAATGTCAATTCGTCTACCAAAGAAAATGTTGATATATCCAACGAACTATTAAGCAACAATTCCCAAAACAATTCTGCAAACACATTCGACAAGGACATTGACAATGGTAGTAGTATTATTGTTTCCAATAGTACAACAATGCCAAATAATGATAATAATGATACTAACGAATCGCCAATTGAGCCAAAGGCAGAAGAATCTGAAAATTCAGATAAAGGTCGAACCAATGTTGCGGAACTTTTCTTTGATAATTTTCTCAATATAGAAGCTCTTGAAAACACATTGATTGGTACTACTAATGATCAGTCGATACCTGCTAATAATGATGTTAGTGGAACTTCACGTTTTAGCCGTTGGTTTTTTAACAATTCAAGTAATATAACTAGTAATGATCAATCCGATAACATTCCGCCCACTAAAGACGATCCAAATAAACAAGCAAATAAAGGTAAGATCTACAATAATTATTACACTTTTCTAATTCAATTTAATATGTGGACGAAGGCTACAATGTAGATTTCAAGGGTTCTTCCAACAAACTTCTAACAGTATTATAAAATTACCAAATAAAATTCCCATTCAAAATCATTTTCTGAGTCGAGAGAGTTTTGTCCATCTATGTAAGGTTAGGTTAGGTACGCGGGTCATCCTCGCGATGTTATCACTGGGGACACACTTGGGTCCAGTATTCTGATCCCTTTGTGATACCTGAAAAGAGAGTAAACGGTCGGCGTATTAGTGCATTTCAACCTAAACACTCTGTTGTTTTTCTAAACCGAACCAGTTTGTTGCACGAATACAGCAATCTATCTTCCAGATATCAACCTCCGATAGATCCGCTAATGCAGAAAATAGCTACCTAGCAGGCCCATTCTGTGATAAGTAAGGGCGGAGCAATGACAGAGGAATTGAGTTCTACTCTCTTCTTCCTCTTCAGCCTGACAGCTCCTGCAGAAGTCGTTACTGGGTAAGTTCAGTCTTCTTGCATTTAGTCCGAAAGGCCAGTGGCCAGTTACCACTGCCGTTAAGTTCCGTAGATTAGCTGTCAGAATGTAGAAAAGGGCATGGGATTTTTGTGGGTTGTAAGATGGCTACATGATCCTTGCATGTCTGCAGGTAGCTTCAGTCGACCATCTGCATTGCGCATGGTCATATAGTTTTTCATGTATCGAGCGTTTGCGGGTTGAAAGCGGTATACCAACAAAACGTTCGGTATGCTCTCTTGCAAGCGAGGAACCTAAGAATCCGCGATGGTATTACCAGGAATTTGTTGATATCCTGGAATCCAATACAGACCTATTGCGGAATATTTCGTCATCTCGTTAAGGGATGGCCGGCATTCTAGGACTAAGTTTGATGTCGTATAGACACCACTTAGAACCTTAAGGGGCGCCTGGCTGTCGGTATAAATTCGAATATTGGCACCGTATATTCTATAAAACCTTTGTGTTTTTGAGGATTTTTTCTGCTATTATATATTTTTGCTCTTAAGGAATTGTCTTTCACTTTGTTCTTTTAAAGTTAGTCTTGAAATTTTTATTATGTAATTGACTGGTAATTTTGGTATTTAAATTCTTTTACATAAGTCGATATTTTTTGGGGTAGTTTAAAACTTTCTTACAATTGACTTATATTTCTTCACAGAAGGTTCAACTGATAG
>NC_060949.1:14516992-14547195 GCF_022045245.1 Lucilia cuprina | reverse complement strand
AAACCATAAACACAATTATGACAATATCAGTAATTCATCATATTGGATAATCACAAAGACAGTTACTCTAGAATAGCAATAACAATATGAATGACAACACAATTCCAATTTTTTGTGAATAAAAGTATATATTAAATTTTAGCACGTAAGAAATTAATATATCATCAATGTATTATTTTAGAATTTAAATGAAATATATTGTCATCAAAAGAAATTAAAATAAACCTTTAAGAAAAATGTTATAATTTAGTAACTAAATAAATATTTTATTAGTTATTATGTATTTAATTTCGATTGGGGTAGCGAAGCACATCGGGTATTAGCTAGTTTTATATAAAAATATAAAATTTAAATTTATTGTTTAATCGAGATAGTACAAATCTGAGATCAGTCATATATACCATCAAGAAATTATTTAATATAAATTCAGTTGCCATTTTTTAAATGGATGGATTTTTAAGAAACAATGTTGACACAAAAACGGTGGTTTAACTCTTTAATGAAAAATTCAAAATTGTCTGTCATTTATGTATATACTAGCTAAATGTACCCGGCGTTGCTCGCGTCTTCTTCGATTCTTACAGATATTATATAGCTTTTGTTAGTTATGAGTGGAAAAATTAAAATGGTCATATATTATTAATGTTGATTAGAGGTTTTTTAATGACTTTTTGTTTTTGATGCTCTTTTAAATTGTGTAGAAATAGTAAATTCGATAAAAGTTATTTAACTAAAATATCGTACACTTGCAATAGCATACACGTGAAAAAACAATTTTTGCAATTGTATGGAAAAAATTTAGTATTATTTAAATTTTATTAATTATTTATTAACCCCCATATTCATAAACAAATTTTTATTTTATAAACGATTTATAAATCAAATTTCGCATGGATATTTTGTTTTAAAACCCTTTTATGAAATAAAGTACTGTTTATAAATAAGGGGGTAAACCTTTTGGCCTTGGCCTTCTTGAAGTGTACGACTCATCAAGAACAAAAATTTTGATTAGATAATTTCTGTTAGCGATGATCTTATGTTTTTAAGAATTTATAAATACTTGAAAATAAACTGTTATATTTTTATAAAGTAATATGTTACAATGTTGTTTAATGTTTATTTAATTTGATATGATTGGACGAAGAGCAATTGTAAGTTGCTAGTTTTTATAAAAGTAATACAGATTTATAGTAAATGTAAATTTCCTTCCGCAATAATTATACATATTATAGTAATATCGATTGTGTGTTACTGATGTATACATAATTCTATGGCGTTTTTAATGTGATATTTGACATAATATATACTATATATATTACTGGTAGTGGTACTAAAAATAATAAAATATTAGAACGATCATTCGCGTTCTCATGCGTTCCCATGACAATTGGATCTTCGCTCCGGAACGACCCGAGTCATACTCGGCCAAAGATTGTCAACTCAGCGACAGCTGTATCAACCGAATGTTTTCTCCCAAAGAAAGAACTATCGGCCACAGTCGAGCTGTTACAACAACAACAGAACGATCATAATAATGTAATATATATGTATATAAATTACCTGTGTTTCGTTGCAAATTACAGGTATATGAGATTAATATACGTACAAATATGGAAGGCTTGTGGTGATAACATTGTACAAATATATTATATATTAAAAATAATATAAATTATATTTAATTTTTAATTCGAAGTTTCAAAAATAACAGATGAGAGAAATTCTTAATTAAATTATCAGCATCAGGGATGGAAAGTGATTTTGTTTCAGTATCAAAATATATTTCAGAGAGTACTTTTTTGGATCTCAAAGTACTTAGGTTAGGTTAGGTTGATAGGAGGATGTGTACTACATCAAATCTGAAGAATGCACCTCGGCCACAATCGGGCCTGTTGCTCCTTATCATGAAAAAAAGAACTGAATGAATTGTTTTTCAGTGTTCAGAAACTTAGTTTCTTGAACGTAATTCCTAAGAATCTTCCAACCAGTGTTAGTCAGGAATGTTATTTTCGGAATAACATCACTTCCAAGATACTTGGATCTAACTTCGACGAATGTCGGGCAGTGGCAAAGAAAGTGTTCCTCTTCACATGCTTTACATACGTCTAAATCTGCAGGTCCAATTTTGCATAAATGTGCTCGTAATCGTGTGTGTCCACTCAGAATACGTACTAATTAGTACTATCATACTAATTTCAGACTTGCTTATTTTTAGGAGATTTTTCGTCTTGCTCTTATCAAGGTCACCCTATAGAATTTTCGTGGTTCTCCCCACTGTTTCATTATTCTAAGAGGTCTTATGGGATTCTCTCACCTATATTTTTAGTTCAGCTTTTGTTGCGTCGAATGGTTTTGCGTTTGTCAGATTAACTGCCTCGGGCTCCCTTGTACTTTAATTGTACTTTGTAAAATGTTATATTTAAAGCACCCTCAGATTGCAGATGTGATGGAGAAAATATGAAGTAATATTCGAACTCAGCGCTGATTAATCTTATATGTGTGGCAACGCTATGCCTGAGTGAACGTGCATTTTTTATACAGCTGATCATTTTTATTTTTTGTACTTAATTTGATCTTTCAATTAGATTAAAAATTGATTTGATTAATTAAATTATCCTCTGGAACTAGTTCTTTGAAAGTTAAAGTGAGTTTTATGCTTTTTCACATAATACTTTTAGCTTCTATAAGAGTGTTGATTGCTGCTGTTGTTGTTGCTGTCGAGTTTTATTTCATCTGCCAAATTTTTTTCTGGGAATTATGCCTTCGACTAGAATTTTTAAATGTGTTGTCTGCTCAGATAATATTTGTAAAACTCAACCAAGTATTCAGTGCTGCTCCTGTAAATTATGGCTACATGTCAAATACTCAGGCACTAATGAAAAGGACTTGGCAGGTTTGAAAGGCAATAAATATACATGCGCTATCTGCAATAATCAGCCTCGAACTGATGGCTCAGTGAAAAGTGAAATATGTGTTATTGATAATTTTATTAACAAAGTTGAGAATGATCATATATATGCCAGATCTGATTTGAGTAGTCTTAACACAAAAATTGATAATTTTATTATGAAGGTTGACGGTGAGCAGTCCTCCATAAAACAAACTCTGGCTGACACTATTGCCAGCTTCAGGTCTGAAATGGCCTCATGTTTTAGGGAGATGAAGTCTGAAATACTTGAATGTAATAAATTAATTGCAAATATTGACAAGTCCACCTCAACTAAACTTACGGCTTTGGAAAATGAGAATTATGTATTACATAGGCGTTTAAATCGAGCCGATATCATCATTAGTGGTCTTCCTAATGGAATTGAAAACCTTTTCGATCCGATAATGAAGATTGGTTCCTATTACAATATATCCATATCCAAAAGTGACATCAATCACGTTTGTTATATACATCAACGCAAATCTGTGCTTGTTAAATTTAATAACGTTTTTCTTCGTGACAACATTATGAGTGCTTATTTTAAAACTCGTTCCTTAAAAGTTGCTGATGTTGTTGAGGGTAATATTGATCTAAGGATTTATTAAAATGATCATTATAGACCTGCTGCTGGAAAATTAAATGCAATTTGCAGAAAACTATTACAACAGAAGGTCATAAACAAGTATCGTATCTTAAATGGTGACACATTGCTGGTCAAACTGACTATGTCTGATGGAAGTGTGGTGATTCATAACGCCGTTGAATGTGATTCTTTATTACATCGTTTTTAAATATTTGTTAGTAATTTTATTTTTTGCTATCAAACCTAATTATCTATGTTAACTATTTTTTAATCCTTTTTTGATTTGAATCAAAATGTAATTTAAATTAAAAGGCTGTTTTAGCTTGAAGTATGCGAAAGAATAATTACTTCCTTTATATCCTACTTATGCATTAGTCTGTTCACGAATTTAAAGGTAATTGTTTTTCATTCCTATTTTGTTATTAATTATTATTTACAATTTTGATTTTCAATAATATAATATAATATAATATAATAAGTCGATATTTTTTGGGGTAGTTTAAAACTTTCTTACAATTGACTTATATTTCTTCACAGAAGGTTCAACTGATAGGGGTTTTATAGCTTCATGTTACTGTCTGATTTGTATTACCTATGTACTTTACAGTCTGGAGTGTTATTTGCCATATAGTTCCTGTATGACATATTGATTGGTTCTGTGAGTTCATTTTTGGGATTGTTTATGCTTTCTACATATACTTTTCTTTATTTTAACCTGTTTTGCTTCTTTGAATTACATTTGTTTGATTGCAAATTATGTAGGAATTTATTTATGATCAATGCGGTACATTTTAATTGTCCTATCGTTATTTTATATAGTATATTATCTTTAAAAAAAAATTAGGTGTAATTTTATTTATATACTAGCTATACCCAGTGTGCTTCGCTACCCTCATCGTAATGGAATAAAATAAATATCATTTTTGTAAATGTATATATATCTGCAATATCAAAAATTCCCCTTTTAGAGAACTCTTTAAGTTTGATTTTATGATTTTAGTCTCAATATTACAGAAAATTAGAAAAAACAGTTGAAGAACGAAAAAGTACCAGACAGTGCCTTTTTATATATTTTCATTAAATCAGGATGACGCATGTTTAATTTTCAACCAGAAACCAAAAAAATCGCATAAAGATTTTTATACAATCAGGAAGCTACATGTCCAATTTAATGTTTTTAGGTTCAATATTATAGAAAATTCGAAAAGTATTAGTAAAAGAACAAAAAAGTACCAGAGTATGCTTTTTCAATTTTCAATTGGGATACTGCGTGTTTAATTTTATGTTTATATATTCAATATTTTAGAAAGAAAGTACCAGTACCAGTGAAGTACGAAAAAGTACCAAAGGACCTATTTTATTTAATTTCATGTTGCTAAGTTCAATATTATAGAAAATTCAAAAAGTACCAGAAAATATTCCAGTTTAAATTTTCATGTTTCTAGGATCAATATTATAAAAAACACAAAAAGTACCTTTTGAAGAATGAAAAGGAATTAAAAAGTCCCCTTTTATATGGATCATTGTGTTTGAATAAAATCAAATTTCCAGTTTTTACCCCTTTTGGTACTTTTTTTCTACCCATTAACGAAATAAAAATTCGATTCCAAAATGTTGCAACATCGTAGTGGGAGCCAGTTATTACGTATTTATATGTATAAGTTAATAAACCAAAATCAATGTTTTATGAAAAAAGTACCAAAAATAGGTACCTTTTGAAGAACGAAAAGGTTTCAAAAAGTCCCCTTTATATGTTCTCACTTAATCCAGGCTCTACATACTTAATTTCATGTTTCAAGGCTCAATATTATAAAAAATTCAAAAAGTACCTTTTGATGAACGAAAAGTCCCCTTTTATAGATTCTCATTTACTCCGGGCTCTACATACTTAATTTCATGTTTCTAGGTTCAATATTATAGGAAATTCAAAAAGTACCTTTTGAAGAATGAAAAAGTACCAAAAAGTCCCCTTTTATAGATTCTCATTTACTCCGGGCTCTACATGCTTAATTTAATTTTTCTAGGTTAAATTTTATAGAAAACTCAAAAAGTACCTTTTGTAGAACGAAAAAGTACCAAAAAGTCCCCTTTTATAGATTCTCATTTACTCCGGGCTCTACATGCTTAATTTCATTTTTCTAGGTTAAATTTTATAGAAAACTCAAAAAGTACCTTTTGTAGAACGAAAAAGTACCAAAAAGTCCGCTTTTATAGATTCTCATTTACTACGTGCTCTAAATGCTTAATTTCATGTTTCTAGGTTCAATATTATAGAAAATTCAAAAAGTACCAGTCGAAGTAAGAAAAAGTACCAAAAAGTCTCCTTTTATAGATTCTCACTTACTCCGGGCTCTACATGCTTAATTTCATGCTTCTAGGTTTAATTTTAAAGAAAACTCAAGAAAATATCTGTGTAGAACGAAAAAGTACCGAAAAGTCTATTTATTATTAATTTCATGTTTCGATTTCAATATCAAAGAAAACTCAAAAACTACCAGATGGAGAATGTAAAAGTACCAAAAAATATCACTTGGTACCGGGTTTCCAAATAACACCTCATTAGCATATTTAGTGTTTCTAAATCTAAAAATTTTATCTAAATTAGATCATTGTGTTTGAATAAAATCAAATTTCCAGTTTTTACCCCTTTTGGTACTTTTTTCTACCCATTAACGAAATAAAAATTCTATTCCAAAATGTTGCAACATCATAGTGGGAGCCCGTTATTACGTATTTATATGTATATAAGTTAATAAACCAAAATCAATGTTTTATGAAAAAAGTACCAAAAATAGGTACAATTTTCACCCCTTAAACATCCGAATAACCAAAAAGTACTAAATTTATATTTTTATTTTTTCGTCAAGTTATGAAGGAGTCAAAAATATTGTTTGAATGTTCACTGGTTTAAAAGATACATGGGGTGCAAAAAAAGTACCAAAATACAGTTTTTACCCGTTTATTCCCTAAAGGGGCCGAAATTGAAAAAAGTACCAGACACCTGTCCGCTTATTTTTTAAATGAACGACGATAAGCTTTAAACTATTTTTGTATCTGTTCTAGTTTAGGAGATATGAGGTTACCGATTTTACCCGTTTTTTACCCTTTTTTACCCCCTAAACATTCGAATTACCAAAAATCCCGTCTTAGTGGATCTATTTTGTGGGAGACCTACCCCCTGTCCAAATTTCAGCTCTTTAGCTCTAACCGTTTAGGCTGTGCGATGATGAATCAGTCAGTCAGTCAGTCAGTCAGTAACGTTAGAATTTTATATATAGATTTATTTACTTGGATCACCTTTTTAAATACAATTTTATTTGTATTACAGCATTGGATTTAATTATTCTAATTATAGATACTTTTTAGTTATTAACTCCGGGTCTTTCTATGACCTTTCTATGATACTAATACTCTAAAGTTTTTGAAAGTGTATTACTCCTAAATTAGAAGAGATCAAACAAAAAATAGTATTGCAGTATTAGTGTCAAAAGCAATATCCCATGTCAAAAGCAATATCACTGTAAATAATTTTAAAAAATAATACTTGATGAGTTAAACGCTTTTACTTATACTATTACATTTTTTAATTTTGGTAGTTTTTCTACTTAGCCATTTTAAAGAAAGTGTCTCTCAATAACCATCACTATTTCGAACAGCTAATTGAATATTTATTGTAACTAGAGTTCGCCCCACGGTCGAAATTCGACCGGAACTATTGAAGGAAAGATTACATACATACCCAGCAACAAAATGTTGAAGTTGTTCAAGAAAAATGGATATGTTCATGATATCTTTTGTACGTATTCTTGTTAATGCATTTTAAATACATGCCAAAATTCTTATAAATTTGTCATAAGTGAAGTCATGAAAAATTGCAGCCAATTCACTTATGTCAAATTCTGTTATCGGAATTGTAAAATTCACTATAATTTGGTATTCTCTTAGGATGCAAAAGAAACGTGCATTTCATATAATAAATATTGAAAATACAATTAATTTTATTAGATTTTTGTATTTAATATTTGTTAAAATTAGTAATATTAAGTTCATTTTAACATCTTGATTAATAAGAGAAGAAAATGCCAAGTTAGCTGAATGCTTAACGGATTTAAATGTATTTTAAAATATAGTGCACCGATAAAAATTTGCATGAGAATCATCAAATATTCAATGGTTATAGGCACTCATGTTAATGACATGCTATTATTCCAAAAAATTAACCCATGTTCGCCAATACACGCTAATGTTAAAATCAGGCATGTTTCCCCTAAATATGAACCAGTTCATTATCAGTTAAACCCATGCATATACTACTTTTTTTGCACATCATTTTCCTGGGTACATATACTACAAAAACCATATTTTCGTAGTTGAAATGTCTTTAAAAAAATTATTTCAATTGCTATTATCAATGAGTATAACTTACTTTGATTAACGTATTCTTTAAGAAAATGTGTACATTTTAGTTTAATCCTGAAAGAAGTATAAAATCTAAGTTTTCAAATTTATTTGAACCTCTTTAAAAGCAAAAACAACGAATTTTACTTCTTTCGATTTATTATTCTCTACAAAAATGTTCATTAAATCTATTCATTAGTAAACTATTTTCTTTAATATTGTTTGAGTTCTTCATCTTTTGACAATCCTCCAGCAATCACCCATGTCCCTTCATGAACAGTTTGTCGTAAAGAATCTCGAATATTCCAGCAATATTCCTTTGTAGCCTACAGAAGTAATGATTTTAACATAGGTTATTCATCTTTATACCCTACACCACTATAGTGGGTAGGGTATTATACGTTTGTGCTGATGTTTGTAACATACAAAAATATTGGTCCAATACCCACCTTAAAGTATACCGATCGATTCAGAATCATTTTTTGAGTCGATTAAGACATGTCCGTCCGTCCGTCTGTCCGGCTGGCTGTCCACGTAAACCTTGTGCGCAAGGTACAGGCCGCAATTTTCAAGATAATTTGATGAAATTTGGACCAAGCATGTTGATTGAAAATGGTTGAAATCGGTCCATTATTACACATAGCCCCCATACAACCGTGCCTCCCGATTTGAACTTTTTATGCCATAATTACGTCAAATATTCTGCTATCTCTTTAAAAATTGGCACAAATCTGGACTAGGGCGAACTCCTCCCCACTTACATCCATTCGGAGAAGCAGTGCAGCCGTGCAGGGTTCTATTTAAGAACTTCCCAGCACACCTCCATCAGCTTTTTTCGCACTATGTCCCATCTAGATGGAGACATAGCGCCATCAATGTCACAACTGTCGATGACAGCACGCGTGAATTGGCTTGGGGGCAACGGTTTCGGACGTTTTGTCCTGAATATTAGTCTCCTCCTCAGAACGTTGCCGTTTAGGCGCGATGAGTAGAGATCTTTTGACAAGTACTTGGACTGGTAGCCGCCCCATTGGGGAGAAACAGACGCTACCCTTCGTGGGAGGGGTAGTTCTTGGCGCTCGTCATGAGTCATGTAGCTCTACCGGTACATAACACCGGTACATCACACATAAGCCTTCGAATCGCTTCAAGATGACTACCCGTCGCGAAGGTCCATCTATGTAAACGTTGTAATATATAGGGACTGTAAAATTTATAATTTTTATACCCTGCACCACTTTAGAGGGGAAGGTATATTAATACATTGATAAAGTTTTTTATTTGATGCAATTTTATAACCGAGCCTATAGCGCCAAATATGGCAGTTATTGATCTACCCTCATAACTTTTTGAAGACCGATTTTGGTTCATATACAACAAGTTTAGTTGAATATCATCTATGTACTCGCATTTTTATGCCTGTAATTAGCGTTAATGTAATTTTCTGAAGAACATCCAGTTACAGCCAACCTGTTACAACAACAGAAAAAAATAATTCAAAATTAAACTAAATCAGGACTGGGGATATGTGATGATGTAGTAAGACCTTATTCAGGTAACTCAAATAAACTTTGCCATACGATTAATTTACAAATTTTGAAATATTCTGCAAGTTTTGTCTTTAGGACATGAAATTATTTGTTATTTGAACGTAAAACGAAACTCTTTTAAATTAGTTATTTAAACTGATCTTGTAGGATGATATATCACATTAAATATTGAATATTTCATTACATTTTCAGTCTTATTGAACTTTTTAATGTTAAAAATTTATCTTAAGAGCATTTTAAAATTTTAAGAGCATATTTTGAGTTTTTACTGCATTATTATACCCTACACCACTTTAGTGGGGTCCATTATTTCGACTAGCCTAATCCATATACTTATACATACATACTTAATTTCATGTTTCTAAGTTCAATATTATAGAAAATTCAAAAAGTACATTTTGTAGAACGAAAAAGTACCAAAAAAGTCCCCCTTTGTAGGTTCTTACCCAGTCAAGGCCCTACATGCTAATTTCATGTTTCTAGGTTCAATATTATAGAAAATTCAAAAAGTACCTTTTGTAAAACGAAAAAGTACCAAAAAGTCCCTTTTTATAGGTTCTTACCCAGTCAAGGTCCTACATTCTAAATTTCATGTTTCTAGGTTCAATACTATAGGAAATTCAAAAAAGTATCTTATGTAGAACGAAAAAGTACCAAAAAGTCCCCTTTAATCCGGGCTCTACGTACTTAATTTCATGTTTCTAGCCAATAACAACGTAACGTAACGTTATATTCATTCTTTGATTTGTGTTTATAAACAAGAAACCACAATAACAAAAAACTTAACGTTTGATAATGTGTTTTGTTTTTGTTTGTTTATTATTGTTTTGTATAAGCATGCAAAAAAATGTAATTTTTTCATGAAATTTTTAGAGGTGGTCTCGGATTTTTACTTATATCTTCGTTATTTATGGAACTATTGGACTGATTTTAAATAGCGTTCTATTCGATCGTATTTCCAATAGAATTATTGAAAATTCGGATCCCGCAGATATCTGGTTTCTTCTGAAAACTGATTTCAACATACACACAGACAGACAGGCGGATATGGCTAAATCGACTCCGCTATCTATAAGGATCCAGAATATATATACTTTATAGGGTCGGAAAATTATATTAAAGAAATTACAAACGGAATGACAAACTTATATACACCCTTTTCACGAAGGTGAAGGGTATAATAAAGAAAGAAATTATCCAAACGTATAAATATTGCCACAAGAAGATGGATGAAACATCCACACCAAGTCCGACACTCAACACTGATATTAATAGTAGGCTCAACAATAAGCCTAAAAAATAAAAATATATTCACAAGAGAAATTAATCATTCACAGCCTCAAACCAAAATTAGTGCCAACACACTATTCCCAAATTAAATTCCAAACAAGATATTATTGGATGTCCAATTCCTATGACCAAGTACAACACGCTGATCAGTCGTTAATAAACCAATAAAAACTCTAAAACAAATCAACAAAGTCTCAAAGTAATCAAAGAATAGTAATCAACGGAAGTGTCAAAAACTAACAATGCTGAAAACATATGCAGGAACAAAGAGACACTACACGATATCAAACCTCCTAAATAAACTATTAATTTCTGATCAATTCTACTGTCCAGCTTTTTCACTTTATAAATATCTCTTGGCAGGGCCGATGACCTGAGAAGAGATAAATACTTCATTGATGCTAAACGACGACGTGACATGGCTTACAGAGAATATCGTGGAAAATGACGATACATGGAAAAGATATTGCAGACTCCGAAATAAGGTAAAATCAGTTATAAGAAGACGTAGAAAGGAACTCGATAAAACTAGATTTCTTAATATTGACCCTAAAAAATTCTGGAAATTATTGAAATAGGATGGTGTAATTAAGACTGATGTAGGATGGAATACATATGAACCCGACAGTCTTAATGAATATTTTATTTCTGCTCAAAGACAATTTTTCATTCATTACTATTGAACATATTTTCTTTCATTACTATTGACGATTTATACAAAGCAATATTTTCCTCACAGCAATATTTTACTTACAACATGTAATTTCCCTAAGTTATGGAAAGTAGCTAGGATTGTGCTAATTTGTAAAAATAATGTTAAGCAAGATATTGAAAACATCGACCTATTTATATTTTTTGAGGAGATACTTAAAGATCAAATTACAGGTTATATGCAAGATTCGAATTTAGTTAGCGAGTGTCACTCTGGTTTTAGACATGGTTACAGCACAACTACTCTTCTGACATCTTTAACTGATTCTATTAGACATGGTTTCAATAATCGTGAATGCTCGGTATTAGTATCATTAGATTTATCAAAAGCTTTTGATACTATTGACCACAATCTTTTAATTCGGAAATTACAAAATTCATTTTTTATACCCTTCACCTTCGTGAGAAGGGTATATATAAGTTTGTCATTCCGTTTGTAATTTCTATAATATAATTTTCCGACCCTATAAAGTATATATATATATTCTAGATCCTTATAGATAGCCATGTCCGTCTGTCTGTCTGTTGAAATCAGTTTTTAGAGGTCCCCAGATATCGGCGAGATCCGAATCTTCAATAATTCAGTTAGACATGCTTTCGAGAAGATCGCTATTTAAAATCAGCAAAATCGGTCTATAGGTTAGGTTAGGTTGATACTACATCAAATCCGAAGAAATACACCTAGGCCACTATCGGGCCTGTTGTGCGCTCCAATTCAAGAAAAAAATTTTTTTCAACTGAATGTATTATTTTTCCATGTTAAGAAACTCAGTTTCCTGGACGTAATTCCTAAGAATCTTCCAATCGGTGTTGGTTAAGAATGTTATTTCCGGAATAACATCACTTCTAAGATACTTGGATCTAACTTCGACGAATGCCTGACAATGGCAAAGAAAGTGCTCCAGAGTTTCACTGTCCTCTCCACATGCTCTACATTCGCACGTCCAATTTTGTATAGATGTGCTCGTAATCCTGTGTGTCCACTGAGAATACGTACCATCATACTAACCTCCGACTTGCTCATTTTGAGAAGATTTCTCGTCTTGCTCTCATCTGGGTCACCCCATAGAATCTTTGTGGTTCTACCCACCGTTTCATTATTCCAAGAGGCCTTATGGGATTCTCTCATCCATATTTTTAATTCAGCTTTTGTTGCGTCGAATGGTTTTGCGTTTGTCAGGTTAACTACATCGAGCTCCCTTCCCTTTAAAGCTATTACATTCGCCCTTTCGTTGCCGAGTGGCCTGGTACCCATATGATGTGAATCTTACCTCTGGGAGAGTATTCAGTTAAAGCTTTCTTACAATCCAATACGGTCTTAGATTTAATTCTATCACCTGATATCGCACAAATTGCCTTCTGGCTGTCGGTAAATATATTAAGCCCTGCGGGCGCCATAATTATTCTAATCCAATTTACACATTCCGTTATTGCTCGTTCTTCTGCCTGGAAGCTTGTGTTATGATGGGGTAAACGGTGGTATATTTTTGTTTCTGGGTCTTCAATATAGAACCCCAGGCCCACTTTGTCCCCTAATTTAGAGCCATCCATGTAGCAACGGATTCCTACTGGTATTTGCTCTAATGTTCCGCTTGACCAAGACATTCTATCTGGGAGTAGCGTTTCAAAGTTTCCGACATATTCAGTGTCTGGTATGCGATCAGGCACGTCCGATGAATGTGTATAACATTCCAATGTGTCCAGTATACATTGATGACGTGTCCTATAACAGTTTTTAGCCAGTTCGCCTAAGGTAGAGAGCCGTTCGGCTGTGACTATTATTTCCTGATGCATCTTTTTCAACTTTCTCCTCTCCAGAAAAACTTTTCTGGAGAGTTTCTAGGTAGTTTAGCTATGCTATCACTCACCTCTTTCACCATTTGCTCTACTTCATCCTTTTTGGGATTTGCTATAATGGTGTTATTATTATCATCTGAGGATTCAGAGTCGGAACCCTCACCTATATTTAAAGGCTGAGGTAGCTTAGAGCTCTCTCCGAGTACATCCATCTCTTTTACCCCATCACCCCCCCTATCCGCCACCCGGAGACGCGCTCGGTAGGAAAAAACTGGAAAACTCTCCCGAGAAATCGGTCTATAAGTAACGGAGATATGAGCAAAAATCCGTGACAACCTTTGAAAATTTCATCAAAAAAGCCACATTTTATTCATGCTTTGTTAAAAAAGCAACAACAACACTGTGAATTGGATAAAGATGTACATGTGCGTGTGGAGATGTATTTGGTTTTATTCAGCTGAGTATTTTTTTGTATGTTTGTTACTGTATTACAGTACAACGGTTAATATTTCTTTCTGCTACAGTTTATATTTGTTTGTGTGTATGTTATGTGTGACATGTGTGTAGAGATACAAAATAAATAAAAACTGTGTTTTAAAATATACTTGGTGAAGGGTATATAAGATTTGGCACAGCCGAATATAGAAATATTACTTGTTTCTTCAACAGATTGTAAACTTGTATACTCATTCTTATCGGAACGAGCCCAATACGTGAACTGCAATAAAAATCTGAGCAATGGTAAAAATGTTATAAGTGGAGTTCCACAGGGATCCATTTTTAGTCCCACCCTATTCATGGTATTTCTTGATGATTTTATCAAAAATTTAACTGTTCCAGAATCACAAATTTTCATTTATGCTGGTGATGTTTATATTCTGTTCAAACATGATAAGTATTTTAATCACGTACTGCAGTCGAATATAAATTTTAATATGAATAGGGCTCAAGCATGGTTTAATATTAACAATGTGAAGTATAAATAAATTTAGGGCAATGGTGTTTAACAATTTCAATGATTTTGTGGATATAAAAATGGGAGACGACTCTATAATAGCGTGGACAGAATGAAATGTTTTGGTGTTACTTTAGATAAATATTTACGATTCGATAAGCGAAAATTATTTGCGAAAATTACGTTCATGTTGAAGAGGTTATATATTAATGGTAGATATTTGCCTACTAATGTTAGAGTTATATTAGGACACACTATTTTAATGCAACTCATCTTGTATTGTTTAGAAGTTATTAAAGAATGTTCGATAGGCGAACACCTAAAATTTAGAATAATAAAATATGTTTATAAATTACATGTTCAGGATCACACTTCATTTTATGAAAATAGATTTTTCGGTTGCAGTTTCATTGATTATGCAAAAATAAGATCGTTAACATTGTTTTATAAGATTATCAAATATAGAAAACCACTCAATTTATATAAATTATTTAACTTTTCTCACAGTTCCAGAAATACACAGATAATTCTACCAAGAATAACGTGTTCTTCTCACGAAAAATCCTTTTTGGTTAGAATTGGAAGAATTGGAAACAAACTTCCATCTAGGCTTAATATAATTTCATACTCTATATCTAAATTTAAAAATATCATCCAAAATCGCCTAATTGAAGTCATTGATGTATAAGATCAAGGAACTCTCTATTCCATATTATTATTTATTCTTTACCTGTACTTTCTCAATTATTCTAATCTTTCCTTAATCTTTTTGTTCCCATCTTTCTAGAATTTCTAAAATTAAAATTAATAATAAGTATTAATCGTTAGTCTAAGCAATCATATATGGACAAACTAATAGACTCGATTGTAAAAATAAATCTTAAATAAATAATAAAAAAATAAAGAATGGACCAATGGATAACAATGATAAAACCTAATGTGGCAATCACATTCAGTATGAGAATTTAATCGGATATTTTCCAAGTACACACCACTAGTTCTATAGATATCTATGAAATGTGCCACGAAAGTTTTATCACATGTCAAACCCCCAAGTAATGGAATATAAGATATATATGCTACAGTGTGCAACAATATCTGGGAATATTGTTGCACACAGTAGCTGAACAAATCATAGGCTTTATATAATAAAGATGGATGTGACATATGGCTCAACTAGAACAACATAGGTATCCATATATATCATCTTCAACAGAGCACAGAACAAATTAGAAATTATTAATTAAGCAAAATGCAACCTACAAATTTCTCACAAAAAACGCAACTAAATATACAATATTGAATTAAAAAAGCCATGAGATTAGTGCATTATCCAGAGTACACAATAGTAAAACAATACACCAAATAATCAATGGAACCGATTAAATCCTTTTCTTTTCGCTGTGTTGATAAGAGTGAACTGTGTGACGCCTTACTAAAAGTTAAATCGAGGTCATTTGGGGTTTGTAATATACCTATTCGATTTATCAGATTGATGTATCCTTTAATATCAGCACACTTACTTTTTCTAATTAATAATATATTGACTACTTCTTAATTTCCCTCATACTGGAAGATAGCTAGAGTTGTTCCTATTCAAAAGTCTAGAGTTGTTCATGGTCCTGGTGATCTTCGTCCTATTTTTTCTGTTTTATCGAAGGTTGTTAAGCACATCATGAAAGATCAAATACTTTCTTTAGTATCTAACGCTATTTATGAAAATCAGTAAGCCTATCGTAGGTTGTTAAGCACATCATGAAAGATCAAATACTTTATAAGCTTATCGTAGAAGTTTTAATACACCTTCCTACTTTTATCGTTAGCTGATTGTATTAGGCAGAATGTTAATGACAACAACTATAGTGTTCTTATTTCTCTCGATCTTTCGAAGGCATTTGATTTTATAAGCTATTACAGTTTAATATGAAATGAATTCAATTTTTTGGTTCTGTCTAGCAGATCACAATTTGTAGTTTTAAATGGGATTAGTTCAAGTTTGTGTTTTCTTTCGTCAGGGGTACCTCAAGGATCTGTTATCTCTACAATTTGTGATACTATTTTTTTGCGGATGATGTTGTAGATCAACTTAAATGCTTAGGTGCCATTCTAATCATATTGATATGTTAAGTTCTAGACTTTTTGGAATTTTTCGCCAAATTTATTCGTTGAATATTTACTTGCCATATCGAGTTAGAATTCGATTATCATGGGCTTTGTTAATGTCACATATTTTTTACGGTTTTGAAGTTTTTACTGATACGTGTTTTTTTGCATTTAAGAAAAGTTAATATTGTAGTAGGTTTTATTTATAATGTTCATTGCTGCACTTTTGATGAACTTGTTATGCATCGAAATTTCGTCTTGTTTTACAAAGTAATTAAGGTACATACCGTTCCCTTCAAATAGTTCTTTTATATTTTTGCGATCTATAAGAAACCTGCAGTTTAATATACCGAGAATATCTTCGAATTTTTTGAAAAATCGTTTCTTATAAAGGTTGCACGTTGGTGGAATCACTTACCTTTTGATTTAAGACTATTT
Source organism: Lucilia cuprina (assembly GCF_022045245.1). NCBI lineage: Eukaryota > Metazoa > Arthropoda > Insecta > Diptera > Calliphoridae > Lucilia > Lucilia cuprina. The sequence goes on along the minus strand of NC_060949.1, from coordinate 14,530,444 downwards.
TCGCATTCAAATAATGTTTTTCGACTGTAACTTTTGAGACTCTTTGCAAATCACTCATATTTTTCTAATCAGTACCTAAAACTGCTCATTTACTCTTTTGCTACTGAATGGCCCTTTGTACCTTTTTATATATTTTTTCCTGGCTGAGGAGCCAATTTGTTCAATTTGGTAAATTTAATTTTAATAGAATGAATTATAGTAATGTTATTATTTAATAAATTTATATATGAACATTGTTTTAAGAATTTTGGTATTATTGTTACTGCTGTGTAATATTTTTATTTTGGCCTCTTAGGCTTATATTACACACACACATAGTGAAAATAAATAAATAAAAAAAACAAGTAATATTTCTATATTCGGCTGTGCCGAATCTTATATACCCTTCACCAGGTATGTTTTAAAAAACAGTTTTTATTTATTTTGTATCTCTGCAAACATGTCACACATAACATACACACAAACAAATATAAACTGTAGCAGAAAGAAATATTAACCGTGATATTACATACCACCGTCAAACTGTATTACCACCTTCAAACAAATAATAGCTGTATTACCAACATATCACTGCTTTATCTCCTTGTTCTTGTTATACCCTTCACCTTCGTGAGAACAGAACAGCATCCAAACATACAAATAAAATACTCAGCTGAATAAAACCAAATACATCTCCACACGCACATGTACATCTTTATCCAATTCACAGTGTTGTTGTTGCTTTTTAACAAAACATGAAAAAAATGTGGCTTTTTTTATTAAATTTTCAGAGGTTGTCTCGGATTTTTGCTCATATCTCCGTTATTTATAGACCGATTTTGCTGATTTTAAATAGCGATCTTCTCGAATGCATGTCTAACTGAATTTTTGAAGATTCGGATCTCGCCGATATCTGGGGACCTCTAAAAACTTATTTCAACAGAGAGACAGACAGACGGACATGGCTTAATCGACTCCGCTATCTATAAGGATCCAGAAAATATATACTTTATAGGGTCGAAAATTATATTATAGAAATTACAAACGGAATGACAAACTTATATATACCCTTCTCACGAAGGTGAAGGGTATAAAAAAATGTCAAGACAAAAATCATCATGCACCCACAATACCAAAATTCACACATCGCCTGTCCACATCATGAAAAAGTAAGAAATTTACAAAAAAAAAAAAAAAATTAAATACATCAAAAATAAGAAGTTTTATCACAACAAAATATACCAAAAAAAATCTAGGCACACCTCCATAAATCATTAGTGCTCAAATCCCATTAAATCTAACAAATTTATACATAAGGAGATTTAATTGGAAAACTAAATCACCTTAAGCTAGTTCTAATACAAAAAGATCTCTCATAAATAGAACTGTTAATACGAGGATATATTAATTGTGCATTTCTAACAGATCTCGTAAATTCAAATATTTATACCAAGTACGCCTATAATAAGCGACCACAAAATCCAGTAAAAATCATTGCGCAATACAGCATAAGCAACATTCTTAATATAAGTAGGCAAATAAAGATTTAAAGAATACAATCTACGAAGTTTATAATTTATTCCATTACATAACCAATCAATATGATGTTCAAAACTAAATATAAACTCCCTAATTTTACATACTTTACAAACTCAGATTAACAGATTAACATCACTTTTAAGTGACATAAAAATTATAGCCTTCTTCTTCTCACGATTAATAGATAGATCACAATTTGAATCAACTAACAATTTCTATCAACCGAAAGGATATATTTTTGGCCCATTTGGCCCACAATTTTGGGGCATGTGTACCATCGTTTCATATAATATCATTAAAATTACGATTTTTGACCATATTTGCCATTTTTTTCTATTTTTTTAAGAGATGAAACTAAAATTTAATAGATTCCTTGAGGTATCTAAAAATAATAATTTTTGTTACGAGGATCCGTTTTTAAACATTCCAAGATATATCTTTGGTATCGTTCTTCTGTTTCTAATTGAATTATCTGAATCTTAAGTCTCTTTTCGTACCACTAGGATCGATATTTTTCGACAAAGTTGGCTAGTATATATTATTGTAGATATTAGCACTAAAATAATTTAAATTTTCACGACATCGTAGCGGTATACAACTCCAAAACATGCCTTAACAAAACGTCACCCTATGCAGTAGATTTTAGTTTTTACTACTCATAACATTCACGATTATGTTGCCCATTACAACAACACTGTATGTCCAAAATTTTGGGTTTATTCACATTCACGATAATGTTGCCCATTACAACAACATTGTAATGTTGTTATTAGATAATATTTAAACAGATGTCAATATTTTTTAGTTAGACTTCCACTACACAGTGGGGCAGAATGGAAATTTTTTGGAAATAAATCTGGCATTTCTAAACGGCTGATCCGATCGGGATAAAATTTGGCGTGAGCGTAGCCAAGAAGTATTCGAGTTTATGATTTGAAGATGAACCCCGCAGATGCCCCAGGGACGGAGCTGTGGCGGCTCAAAGTAGGGTACCTACGACATGTAAAATTTTTAAACTCGTGCCATTTTTTTGTTTTTCACCCAAATACAAAGATTTTTAAATTTTCTGAAAGCGCTCGACGAGAACACTACTTATCTCTTATAATATCCGAGTTATAGGCATTTAAAAATTTAATGATACAAAATTTACCATACCTTGGTCCTCCTTTTTTTTGAATACCGGGCGTAATTTTGGAAATGGTCTTGTTAGTTAGACAACAAAATTTCCAATAATATACAAAAAATTTCAGATCAATATCATTTACAGATCCAAAAATATACGTTTTTTAATTTAGAAATTCAAAAAATTTTAGATTTTTGCCGTTTTTTTTTGCCCAAAATGTGTCTTAACTCATTTATTAATAATATAAAATTTTCTTTAAGAACATAACAATTTTATAGTTTTCTAAAAGGTATCTTTACGCAGAACGCTTTGACGTAAAAAACATGTCCTATTTTTTGAAAATGTTGCCACTGCGTCCTTCCGAATATGACCTATTTTTTATCAAAACTTCAACTTTGGGCAACATGTTCTAAAATCCAAAAGCTGGGATCAGAAAACTGAAAGCAGTTTTGGAAACCTCAATATGTTTTCTATTTACTCCAAAAGTATTTTCCCGGCCCTGAAAGAAATGTGGACCCTATGGGCAAAAATGTAAAAAATCCCATTTTTGGGATTTTCATTCCTATTTTTGGGATTTTCATTCTTATTTTTGGGAATTGCGGGATGCCCTTTGACCTTTTCAATCTTTTTTTTGCATTTTCTTATTTGAAATGACAAATTTAACAAGCGTTGAAGATTTCATATCTCAATTACATTCAAAAATTATATAAAAACTACATATAGTAGAAAAGTAGACAAAACAGGCATATCAAAAATTGAAAACTTTTTAAAACGTTTTGATGTAAAAAGTAAGTCTGTGAATGGAAATCAAAAGAAATTTCGATTAAAATTTTGTAGTTGGATGGAAACTACTACGGAAATCTCAACTTACAACACATCAGCAGGAGCGCCTTGCAAGTCATACGAAGACTTATGTTCAAGGTAAAAAAAGAGGGTCACACAAAAACTTTTTTCAATCTCAAATGAGGAAATTGCTGATACATTTAACGAAATGCTGAAAAAGGAAAACCAACCTATTTTCATTCCTATTTTCGGGAATTGCGGGATGCCCTTTGACCTTTTCAAATTTTTTTTTGGCATTTTCTTATTTGAAATGACAAATTTAACAAGCGTTGAAGATTTCATTGAGTTTTGTTCATAAATAAAGATTGTGTCATATATTACATATTTGTTAAATTTCTAAAACTATGATTTATATCAAAATTTTAATAGAGTCGCAGATAGCTACAACAATTTAGTCCATATTTATCCCTTAATATCCTACCATCACCTACTGCTGTTAATGATGTGGAAGCTTGTATTGATATATCATCTTTGCTCGAAAACACAGCATCAAGAATTGTGTCAGACTTTTCAGAAGACCAACTAAGGAAAATTCATAACTGTGATGTTGTCTTAATGAGTAAGTGGGGATGTGACGGTTCATCAGCACTTCCAGAATACAAACAAGCTTGTGGAAGTCGGAATTAGCTGACTACAAAAGTGTATTTATGTCATCATTAGTGACATTACGAATTCTTTCATATTCTCTTAATCCATCATCGTCAAGCATCGGAAATTCATTTGAAGATATATGGATCAATACAACTCCGGGTTCAAAAATTTTTGTAGACCCATTGGATTTCAATATAAAAAGGAGTCAAAGAAAACAACAAAAGATTTAGTGGAATATTTAAAAGATGAAATAAATGAACTGGAGCCCATTTGCATTAAAATAAAGGAATTCTCTATTAACGTATCATATCAGCTATGCTTAACAATGATTGATGGAAAGGTCAGCAATGCATATAACAGAAACTTCTTCCTTCTGGAGATGCTCAATATGTAATGAGAAAAAGTCGCAATTCTCAAATATAAACAAAAGCAGAAGTATTAGTGAAGAAGTCCTGTCTTTCGGAATTTCACCACTTCATGCCAGAATACGATTTTTGGATTACTTTTTACACATAGCATACGACCTCAAATATAGAAGTGTGCCAGAGAATCTTACTAAATCAACAAAAAATAATGAAGAATTGAAAGAACTGAGAGCTGCGGAAAAAAGCAAAATCCAAGAAGAATTTAGATCCAGAATATATATACTTTATAGGGTCGGAAAATTATATTATAGAAATTACAAACGGAATGACAAACTTATATATACCCTTCTCACGAAGGTGAAGGATATAATAACTGGAATAGACAAGAAGAGTTAACACTATTTTAATGGCACTGAATAGTAAACATAAAATTAATGGAAATCGATTTGGGGAATATACATCTAAAATTTCTAAATTACTTGTATCTCTGTTTCCATGGAGGGAACTAACACCAACAGTACACAAAGTATTGTGTCATGGTCAAATAATAATTGAATCGAATATTCTTCCACTTGGAGAGTTAACAGAAGAAGCCCAGGAAGCGAGGAATCGATATTTTAAGCATGTTCAACTTTTCAGCTCAAGAAAATGCTCCAGGCAATCACAGAATGAAGATATTTTTAATAGTTTACTTCTATCTTCTGATCCTGTTCTTTCAACTATGCGAAAAAGATGGATTTGTTATGAAACTATATCATCTCAAAACGTGGAAGATTTAAAGGACTTATATTACCTTCTGGATATGTGTACCGATATGACAGATTATTTTATAGAAAATAAGTAGTGTTAGGAAACTATATAAGTAGGCTGTAAGAATTAATTGTATTATGTTTAAGATAAACAGTTCAAATAAAAAAAGCTTTTTTACTAACTGATGATATTGTATTAAATTGTGTTTTATATTTCAGTGGGCGGGAAAGGTGGATTGTGTGGGGTGATTTAGGTGTTGTTGTGCGTGGCTCATAATAAAATTATATTTTTTTATTGTATATACAATGTTATAGTCTCTTAATAAAATAATTAACTAAGTAATTTTTAAAAATTGTCCAAATATTTTATTCAACACCAAATGTATGTTCTGTCATACTTAATACTAAAATATGAAAAAGATGAAATTAAAGGACACAGGTATAAATGAACATATTTTTGAATGTAATTGAGATATTGGCTTGAAATTTTTTGTAAAGGGTCGAGAATTTCCATATCTAACTAAAAAAAGATATTAAGGGATAAATATGGACTAAATTGTTGTAGCTATCTGCGACCCTATTAAAATTTTGATATAAATCATAGTTTTAGAAATTTAACAAATATGTAATATATGACAAAATCTTTATTTATGAACAAAACTCAGTGAAATCTTCAACGCTTGTTAAATTTGTCATTTCAAATAAGAAAATGCAAAAAAAAATTGAAAAGGTCAATGGGCATCCCGCAATTCCCAAAAATAGGAATGAAAATCCCAAAAATGGGATTTTTACATTTTTGCCCATAGGGTCCACATTTCTTTCAGGGCTGGGAAAATACTTTTGGAGTAAGTAGAAAACATATTGAGGTTTCCAAAACTGCTTTCAGTTTTCTGATCCCAGTTTTGGAATTTTAGAACATGTCGCCCAAAGTTGAAGTTTTGATAAAAAATAGGCCATATTCGGAAGGACGCAGTGGCAACATTTTCAAAAAATAGGACATGTTTTTTACGTCAAAGCGTTCTGCGTAAAGATACCTTTTAGAAAACTATAAAATTGTTATATGTTCTTAAAGAAAAATTTATTTTATTAATAAAAGAGTTATGACACATTTTGGTCAAAAAAACGGCAAAAATCTAAAATTTTTTAAATTTTTAAATTAAAAACGTATATTTTTGGATCTGTAAATGATATTGATCTGAAATTTTTTGTATATTATTGAAAATTTTGTTGTCTAACTAACAAGAAAAAATTGAGTCCATTTGGTCCAAAATTACATCCGGTATTCAAAAAAAGGCGGACCAAGGTATGGTAAATTTTGTATCACTAAATTTTTAAATGCCTATAACTCGGATATTATAATAGATAAGTAGTGTTCAAGATCTCGTTGAGCGCTTTCAGAAAATATAAAAGTCTTCGTATTTGAAAAACAAAAAAATTGCACGAGTTTAAAAATTTTACATGTCGTAGGTACCCTACTTTGAGCCGCCACAGCTCCGTCCCTGGGGCATCTGCGGGGTTCATCTTCAAAACTTAAACTCGAATACTCCTTGGCTACGCTCACGAACGGATCAGCCGTTTAGAAATGCCAGATTTATTTCCAAAAAAATTCCATTCTGCCCCACTGTGCACTATATTGAATGGCGTTTCTGCAAAGGCATGCTTTGGAGTTGCACACTTCCACAATATATTCAAAACTTAAAATGTATAACAGCTGATATATAAAACAATATATAGAAGACAAGTTTCCCCGAAATTTTTTAACCCTAGTATTATAAAAATGACTTGAGTTCCAATATATTGAATTAGCTATAGAAGAATGATTCCAATAATATATCTTAGAAGGTTTAAATACAGATTCTTGTAACAAAAAATATTATTTTTAGATACCCCAAAGGGTATATTAAATCCCAATAACAAATTTTGGTTTTTTCTCTTTGAAAAAGCAGAAAAAATACAAATATTGCCAAAAATCGCCATTTTTATGACATTACATGAAAAAATGGTACAAATGCCCCAAAATTGTGGACCAAATGGTCCAAAAATATATCCATTCGGTTGATATTTACCCCTTAAAACAATTTTTAGCAAAAAAACATTCGATTCTAGTTTTTGTGTTTCATATAATATAGTCAAATATGAAATACAGAAAAAATCGTATACTTCTGTGAGGTAATTTTATAGACTTTTTAAATAAAGCTAAATTAATTTAAGTAAACGTGGACTTTTAAAGTTTAAAAAAGCGTGATATCAAAGCTAAGGACTGTCTGTTTAAACAATTAATTTATTAATTTTGCATACAAAATATGTTATTAAATTTGGTTTCTTTTCATATTCTACCTAAATTCGAATACTTATGAGAGACACTGTATGTAGATTTCATTGAGTTGTATATTTTTTTATTCTGTTCGTATTAGGGATACCAATCCCTTAATACCGGCATTTTTCGGGATTAGTAAATCCCGGCATTTGCTTTAAAAAAATGTTTTAATTTTCCCTTTAAGCCATAATTTTTATAAATTTGCAAATTATGATCTTTTGTCATTCCCTTTGTAATTTCTATAATACAATTTTCCGGCCCTATACATTATATATCTTCTGGATGCTTATTGATAGCAGAGTCGATTTAGCCATGCAATTGAATTATCACCAAAATTGCGTCCTACAGTTTGATTACAAGGTTTACAAGCGCTATTCGGATGTTCTGTTGTATGGGGACTATGTGAAATAATGGACTGATCTTAACCATTTTCAATAGGCTTCGTCCCTGTGACAATAGAAGATCATGTAGCAATCATCTAGATCATGTAGCAATTTATTGAATTATCTTCAAAATTGCGACCTGTAGTTTGATTATAAGGTTTACATGGACGGACGGACATAGCTAAATCGAAAATGATTCTTAGCCCATTGGTATACTTTAATGTAGGTATAGGATCAATATTAATGTGCGTTACAAACATCAGCACAAACCCAATATATCTTCCCCACTAAAGTGGTGAGGGTATAAATCAAAACATACATTTTTAAACCCTTCATCTTTGTGAGAAGGGTATAGATAAGTTTGTCATTCTGTTTGTAATTTCTATAATATAATTTTCCTACCCTATAAAGTATATATATTCTGGATCCTTATAGATAGCGGAGTCGATTATTGCTTGTCTGTCTGTTGAAATCAATTTTTAGAGGACCCCAGATATCGGCGAAATCCGAAAATTTCATAATTCTATTTAAAATCAGCAAAATCGGTCTATAAATAACGGAGATATGAGCAAATATCCGAGACAACCTCTAAAAATTTCATCAAAAAAGACATATTTTTTTTCATGCTTTGCAGCAACAACACTGTGAATGGGAAAAAGATGTATATGTTTGTGTGTATATATATTTGGTTTTATTCAGCTGTGTATTTTGTTTTGTATGTTTGGAATCCAAACATACAAAACAAAATTTGGATGCTGTTGGCTTCATTGAGTTATGTAAGTTAACTTCCTTCGTTGTATGAAATTAAAAAAAATTATTTTTAAGTGGACACCGACTTGTCCACTATAAATGAAACACGTTAATTTTTGGTTTACAATTTTATTTGAATTTTTTCCATCGGTCTATAACTGGTCATAGCTTCCATATAAGGTCCCCTCCCGAAATAACTAAAACGAACATAACTCATTACTAAATGAAGATATCCATAAAAGTTTGGCACAAGTGTTGCTCATATACAGAGATATAATAATGTGAAATGTTTTTCCGGTCGGTCCACAATTGATCATAGCTCCCATATTAGGTCCCTTTTAGAAAAACACACATACAAGGTTCCCTTCCGAAATATTTATATCCATACATTTAGCAAAAATATTGCTCTTATATACATAAATTCACTATAAAATTGTTTTACGAAAGGTCCATATTTGGTCATAGCTCTCATACTAGGTCCAGAAAATCACTTAGATTCACAATATTTATTACCAAGTAGAATTCTGAAATTTTGTCTTTATGTACATAATTGGTCATAGCTCCCATACAAAGTCCTTTTACGAAAATTTCTTAAACGCACATTACATATTACCAATTAAGCTATTGATAAAAAATTTGCAAAAATTTTAGTTTTGTATACTTCTATTTATCCTATACTAGGTCCAGCCCCTAAAAGCGCTTTAGCGGTATTTAAAGAGCATTATTATTTTGTGTTAAACAAAATTTGGTGTAGAACAAAATTATATATGTATTTGTATTTTGAAAATCTATAAATCTTTCACACACATACAAACATGCAAATTAATAAATTTATAATGTTCAATAAATCTTGAATATGTAATAGATTTAACTTTTGGGATTTTTTCTATTAAAGATATGAGTATACTTATTTCTACAAATATTTGATCAAAAAAATTTGTAATAACATAGAAGTAGCCGGTGGAGGGTATTTAAGATTCGGCACAGCCGAATATAGAACTCTAACTTGTTTAACGTAAGGTTAGTAATTTCTAGGTAGTCTATATACAAATAATATCTGAGACTGAATAGAGAAGAACGCGAACCTCCCCACCCGACTGAAGCTAGAGATTTTATGGCACAAATAGTCTCTTTGAGAAACATAAATACCAAAGAAATTGTTATCTCGTAGGGTTTTATTACAGAAAATGGCACCCAATGTGGGGCCGAAAATGTCCCAAATTTGTTTTGGTGAATGATCGGTTCAGAATAATTAATATTGTTTAGATCTTTTTTTTTCTTTTATAAAAATTTTGTAGTAAAATTATTTCTGTAAATCTTTTAAAATTCAAAACGAATTTTTATTCTCAGTACCAATACATTGTGTGGTTCATTTTTTTAAATACATTTCTGAAGTTTACAATCAACTTCGGTATAACTGTGTTCTCTAGTTTTTTTCAGACTTAGTTTTCTTGTTACGATATTATTACAACCTTTTCCACTTAGGTTTTTAATATCCCTTCAGATCCTCCATTACCTCCATCTACCATTTATTTAACCCAATCAAATATTGCACAGTGGGGCAGAATGGAAATTTTTTGGAAATAAATCTGGCATTTCTAAACGGCTGATACGATCGGGATAAAATTTGGCGTGAGTGTAGCCAAGGAGTATTCGAGTTTAAGTTTTGAAGATGAACCCCGCAGATGCCCCAGGGACGGAGCTGTGGCGGCTCAAAGTAGGGTACCTACGACATGTAAAATTTTTAAACTCGTGCCATTTTTTTGTTTTTCACCCAAATACAAAGATTTTTTATATTTTCTGAAAGCGCTCGACGAGATCTTGAAAAAACATACTACTTATCTCTTATAATATCCGAGTTATAGGCATTTAAAAAATTAGTGATACAAAATTTACCATACCTTGGTCCGCCTTTTTTTAATACCGGCGTAATTTTGGACCAAATGGACTCAGTTTTTTCTTGTTAGTTAGACAACAAAATTTCCAATAATAACACAAATAATAAACAATCAATATCATTTACAGATCCAAAAATATACGTTTTTTAATTTAAAAATTCAAAAAATTTTAGATTTTTGCCGTTTTTTTTTTGCCCAAAATGTGTCTTAACTCTTTTATTAATAAAATAAAATTTTCTTTAAGCACATATAACAATTTTATAGTTTTCTAAAAGGGATCTTTGTGCAAAACGCTTTGGCGAAAAAAACTTGTCATATTTTTTGAAAATGTTGCCTCTGCGTCTTCCGAATATGACCTATTTTTTATCAAAACTTCAACTTTGGACGACATGTTCTAAAATCCCAAAGCTGGGATCAGAAAACTGAAAGCAGTTTTGGAAACCTCAATATGTTTTCTATTTACTCCAAAAGTATTTTCCCAGCCCTGAAAGAAATGTGGACCCTATGGGCAAAAATGTAAAAAATCCCATTTTTGGTATTTTCATTCCTATTTTTGGGAATTGCGGGATGCCCTTTGACCTTTTCAATTTTTTTTTTGCATTTTCTTATTTGAAATGACAAATTTAACAAGCGTTGAAGATTTCATTGAGTTTTGTTCATAAATAAAGATTTTGTCATATATTACATATTTGTTAAATTTCTAAAACTATGATTTATATCAAAATTTTAATAGGGTCGCAGATAGCTACAACAATTTAGTCCATATTTATCCCTTAATATCTTTTTTTTTGTTAGATATGGAAATTCTCGACCCTTTACAAAAAATTTCAAGCCAATATCTCAATTACATTCAAAAATATGTTCATTTAAACCTGTGTCCTTTAATTTCATCTTTTTCATATTTTAGTATTAAGTATGACAGAACATACATTTGGTGTTGAATAAAATATTTGGACAATTTTTAAAAATTATTTAGTTAATTATTTTATTAAAGACTATAACATTGTATATACAATAAAAAAATATAATTTTATTATGAGCCACGCACAACAACACCTAAATCACCCCACACAAACCACCTTTCTCGCCCACCGAAATATAAAACACAATTTAATATACAATATCATCAGTTAGTATAATAGCTTTTTTATTTGAACTGTTTATCTTAAACATAATACAATTAATTCTTACAACCTACTTATATAGTAATTTCCTAACACTACTTATTTTCTATAAAATAATCTGTCATATCGGTATACATATCCAGAAGGTAATATAAGTCCTTTAAATCTTCCTCGTTTTGAGATGATAGAGTTTCATAACAAATCCATCTTTTTCGCATAGTTGAAAGAACAGGATCAGAAGATAGAAGTAAACTATTAAATATCTTCATTCTGTGATTGCCTGAAGCATTTTCTTGAGCTGAAAAGTTGAACATGCTTACTCGATTTCCTCGATTCCTGGGCTTCTTCTGTTAACTCTCCAAGTGGAAAAATATTCGATTCAATTATTATTTGACCATGACACAATACTTTGTGTACTGTTGGTGTTAGTTCCCTCCATGGATACAGAGATACAAGTAATTTAGAAATTTCAGATTTGGTACTTTTTCGTTCTTCAAAAGGTACAAAAGGCTTTAAACACATCATGGTGAAGGGTATATAAGATTCGGCACAGCCGAATATAGAACTCTTACTTGTTTTTGAAGTAATTTCAAAATCACGAAAAAATCTTCTCGCCGTATTACCGTCATTTGTACTACCGCAACTTGGAAGTGGTTTGTCGATGTTTAATCCCATCTGAACTTTAAATTCTTCTTGGATTCTGCTTTTTTCCGCAGCTCCCAGTTCTTTCAATTCTTCATTATTTTTTGTTGATTTAGTAAGATTCTCTGGCACACTTCTATATTTGAGGTTGTATGATATGTGTAAAAAGTAATCCAAAAATCGTATTCTGGCATGAAGTGGTGAAATTCCGAAAGACAGGACTTCTTCATTAATACTTCTGCTTTTGTTTATATTTGAGAATTGCGACTTTTTCTTATTACATATTGAGCATCTCCAGAAGGAAGAATTTTCTGTTATGGCATTGCTGACTTTTCCATCAATCATTGTAAGGCTTAGCTGATATGATACCTTAATAGAGAATTCCTTTATTTTTATGCATTTATTTCATCTTTTAAATATTCCACTAAATCTTTTGTTGTTTTCTTTGACTCCTTTATATATTCAAATCCAATGGGTCTACAAAAATTTTTTGAACCCTGAGTTGTATTGATCCATATATCTTCAAATGAATTTCCGATGCTTGACGATGATGGATTAAGGGAATATGAACGAATTCGTAATGGCACTAATGATGACATAAATACACTTTTGTAGTATGCTAATGTCCGACTTCCACAAGCTTGTTTGTTTCTGGACGTGCTGATAAACCGTCACATACCCACTTACACATTAAGACAACATCACAGTTATGAATTTTCCTTAGTTGGTCTTCTGAAAAGTCTGACACAATTCTTGATGCTGTGTTTTCGAGCAAAGATGATATATAAATACAAGCTTCCACATCATTAACAGCAATAGGTGATGGTAGGATAGATTGTTTTTTTTTCTGGATCGCCTTGTATGATGGTAATATATTGTGTCCTTTTTCATGCAGAGCTTTCCTTAATATTTAGTACTTATTTCGACTGAGACCCAGTTCCAACATAAGCGCTAGTGCTTCCTCTTCAGTAAAATTTGATTGTGATGTTGGAGTTGGTATACTTTCCACAATTCGCTTAAGTCGTTTTGGTGATGCATTTAGAAGAATAGTTGCAATATGTACGGCATCCATAGGTTGGTTTACCTTTTTCAGCATTTCGTTAAATGTATCAGCAATTTCCTCATTTGAGATTGAAAAAAGTTTTTGTG
>NC_060949.1:14513208-14516892 GCF_022045245.1 Lucilia cuprina | reverse complement strand
TTTTGTGGTCTATTATAGCTTGAAGCTCACGTAGAGTATCGTCGCCGATTATACCATTGAAAGATGTGAATCCCGGTAGTACATAGAATGTAATTGTCGTATCGTTACTAAATGGGGCAAAGAATTTCCCTTTTACCTTCTCACTAATTTGTATTCTCCCTGATGCAGTACGAACATACACATATACATATATATACATAGGAATTTGCCTTATAACTTCACAGGTTCTTCCTTCTATATTTTTACAGTCACCCTTACAGGATATGCCTTCCAATAATTCTCCCTCTTCTCTTCAAATTAATTCACTGGTAGTCACAGGATCGAAATTTCACTTAATTGTCACTGTTCTTTCTTTCTTTAGGTGGATCCTCTTTTCCACAAAACAAAATTTAAAATTTCACTGTTTCTTTTTTATTTTTTCCGGTTTTTATTATTTAGTTTCTGGAGGGTCCCGTAGGAATCGCAAAAACTTATTTAATTTCACAATTTCGGGGTCGAAATTTCACTTAATTGTCACTGTTCTTTCTTTAGGTGGATCCCCTTTTCCACAAAACAAATTTTAAGGATCACTATTTCTTGTTTATCTCTTCAGTTTTTATTATTTAGTTTCTGGAGGGTCCCGTGGGAATCGACTAACTCTAACAATATTTTTTAAATGCTTAAATCTAAATAATTCTGCTGATCCAACTTATTCCATTCCCACGTTGTGAAATCTTCCAGACGAAATATGATCCAGCATACTAGCTTGCGCGTTTGCACCGTCAGCACAACCTTGTGTAGATTTTTCCCGCTCATGTATACTTGATTGTGTTAACTTGTATTTTGTTTTTGTTTTCTTTTTGTGTATAGGTTGGTTTTTTTTGCGTTGTTTATTTTGTTTTTGTTTTTCTGTGTTTTTCGTTATGTATGCTTAGATGTCTGTTGGTTTAATTGCCTTGTGTATTTTGTTTTTTTTTTCCTTTAACGGTGTTTTTCATTTTGTTTTGCTTTTGGTGTAATAATACAGTCGGGAAAAAATTAAAATTTATAAAACTAATATATTTAAAATACACTGTGGTGAAGAGTATGTACGATTCGGCACAGCCGAATATAGTACTCTTACTTCCTTATTGTACACATGTTGTTGTTGTAGTGTATTGTTATTGGCTAAAAACATACATGGGAACTTTTTGGTATTTTTTATACCCTTCAGCTTGGTGAGAAGGGCATGAAGTCGAAGTGTTTAACGTGAGTACCTGGCGTGTTGCCCTATCTCACGATGGTTCTTTTTCAAAAACCGGGTGAGTAAAAAGTAAACAACTACCCTTTTGTGTATCTTACAAGCAGGTTGCAATTTTTTTACATGGAGGTTCCGGTTCATGTACAAGCACTTTGCTCAAGTGTGCGAGCTATCTAATATCTTGCATTGTAGTTGGGGAAACACAGCTGTCATGAGCAAGCTTAATCTACCCCGACTTAAAATCGCCCAACCACACGACTATGGCTCTGTTGTTTCGGCAACAGCACTTAAGAGGGACGTAATTGGTAGTCCGAAACACGGATCATATTAATTGACAAAACTTTATTTCAGTGGTCACAAAGACCCACTATGATAAATTGAGCATACACTCAACCATGTAGGAAAATCTCAAAATAAATCAAAGAAAGGGCAGCGACGACCTTGCATCACGTCCATCCTTCCCTTCTTGTTAGACTGAACATACCGCCAAATCCCCCAAAACATCAGAAAAATCCACCTCGTATACCCAATCCTTTCATTATTAGTTCAAATACAACATTTTATTAATCCGCTTTTTGTTTTAAAAATTAAAACTAAAGTCATGTCTTTACGAATAAATCAAAAAGCAAATTTAAACAAAACAGTACCGGAAAGTACTTTTATATATCTATAAAATATCATAAAAAGTCAAAAATATCCATAAAGTCCCCTTTCATGAGTTCTTACTTAATTCAGGCTCTACATACTTTGTATTATAGAAATTTAGTATTTTAGAAATTTCAAAAGGTAGCTTTTGAAGAACGAAAAAGTACCAAAATCCCTTTTGATGGGTTCTCACTCAATCCGGGATCTACATACTTATATTCATGTTTCTTTGTTCAATATTATAGAAAATTCAAAAAGTACTTTTTAAAGAACAAAAAATACCAAATGTTCCCTTCTAACTTAATTCGGGTTCTACATTCTTAATTTTACATTTCTAGCCAATAACAATACATTAGTGGTGCTCTTGTTAGGCTTTGCTTTTATAAATACTCAAGTACAATAAAAAAATTTACGTATGGCTATGTGTTTTGTTTTGGTGAAATTTTCAGAGGTTGTATCGGATTTTTGCTCATATCTCCGTTATTTATGGACCGATTTTGCTGATTTTAAATAGCGATCAAATGAATCTTAAAATATAAACGTAGAAGTGTTTTATCATTCATTTTAAATAAAAATATGTTATTGCCAATTTGAATTTAAATGCGCTATAATTTTGAATCAATAATTAAGGACTTGTTTCGTAAAACATTTTCTAGCGCAGGTATTTTGTTATTTTAAAATAAATCTCAACATTGTTTTAATAAACTGGACTATATGTTTTTTTAATTTACCGGAAAAAATCTTAAGTTTGTTTAATGGTATAAAAAGAGAAAATAATAAAAATATTTGTTGTGTAATATTAATATTTTGGTCTTTAAAGGCTTTATATTAGAAATAAATTAAAATAAAAACAATTAAGAGTGCTATATTCGGCTGTGATGAATCTTATATACCCTTCACAATAGTGTATTTTAAACATATAAATTTAAAATTTTTTCCCGACTACATTATTATTACACCAAAAGCAAAACAAAAGCAACAACAACGCTAAACGAAATAAAAGACAAAATACACAAGGCAATTAAACCAACAGACATCTAAACATACAAAGCGAAAGACTCAGAAAAATAAAATTAACAACACAATAAAACCAACTTACAGCCAAATATACGAACAAATTTCACAAAAATAAAAAGCCAAAAACAAAATACATAACTCAATGAGGCCAACAGCATCCAATCATTCAAAATCAAATATACAGCGTAATAAACCCAAATACATCTACACACACATGTACATCTTTTTCCAATTCTCAGTGTTGTTGTTGCTTATTTATCAAAGCATGAAAAAATTTATCTTTTTTGATGAGCTTTTTCAGAGGTTGCTCATATCTCCGTTATTTATAGATCGATTTTGCGGATTTTGAAAAGCATGTCTAACAGAATTATATTACATATCCTTCAGATTTCACATTAAATTTATAAACAATGAATTATTCACGGTATTTCAAATTACATTTATTGTTTAGGTAAATTTTTCCTATGATACAAGAATATATAATTCGAATAATAAAACTTAATTTTTATAACGAAACTTAATTTTTGTCCGATAATTGACATCTTTAAATACATGGTACAAATACGAAGTGCTTTTCGTGAGTACCTGACGTTGCCCTATCTCACGTCAAATCCATCAGAAACTTCAGAAAAACTCCACCTTGTATACCCAATCATTTCATTATTAGCTCAAATCCAACATTTTATTAATCCACAGTCACACAGTGGTATAGGAAAAAAAAAAGAGGGAAATAATTCGGTAACTTCTAAACGGTTAATCCGATTTTAATGAAATTTGGTATGCACAAAGAGGAGGTGTTGTCG
>NC_060949.1:14511119-14513108 GCF_022045245.1 Lucilia cuprina | reverse complement strand
CTTCAAAGTCGTTTCGCACCTGCTTACGATATCCTATCGGTCTAATTTCGATTTTAGTTGGAGAGATAGATTTGATAATAATTTAAGGAATCGGTTAACGGATAACTGTTAACCGATTTGACTCAAAATTTAACACCAGTAAGTTAAAGACACTAAAGACGGGTTTCTCACTACTCAGTTAAACTAGGCTTAACTTGCTGTTAGATTAAACTCGAAACAAACTTAGGCGGACTTTAACCGGTGATTGTGTTTTTCAGTTATGGATTTAAGTTCAGTTAACTTTACTGTACAGCCAACTTTTCACAATATTATAAACAATGAACATCTGTTTTTTGCAAATAATACGTTTGTAAAATAAAAAATTTTAGAAAGATGTTAAATAAACATTTAAAACAAAAATAAATAAAACAGAACAAATCAGAAAATTGCAATTAACTTAAAATATTAAGTTTTGGTTCTTCCGAAATCATTGTTTTATTGATTTTGATAATTCTGATTTTTCACTTATAACTTAAGCTTAATTGGCCAATAACATTCAGTTAAACTAAGATAATAAGTAACGTTACTGCTTACTGAAAAACACAAAACATGTATTAAACTAGGTTTAAAGAAAGAATATAGATTATCATTATCTGAAAACCCGCCCTAAAACAAACACGGTCTTTATTATATATTTTATATTAGTTTCTTTTAAAATATACTTTCAAGAAAATTTCTCAATATTACATACATAACTTGAGTTTGACTTTCACATTTTATGTGTTAACATCCTTCGATTTTACTAAAACTTCAGATATATGTTTTGTATTATCTCTAATTGTATAATCTTAAAAAGTTTTATTGAAAATGCATAACATTAAAGAATTAAACCTGTTTTTTTTTAATTTTAACAATAAATAATACCGCTAATACTTATATGAGAGATATCAACCTAATTTCATTACAATTTTATTTCCTTCTTTATTGCCAAAAAAAGAAAAATACAAATAAAAACTTTGTATATCTGCCCAAAAAAATAAAATTAAAAAAATAAATATTAAACATTTAAAAAGAATAGCGTTTTGTAAAAATATAGCTTAATCCAATGAAAATGGTATGTTTGATTTTTTCCAATATTTACTTGTTGTACTTTTTATGCTTGTGTGAATAAAAGACAACTTTTAATATTAAACTTAAAATCTATTTATTAAAGAATATTACAAAACTGTGAAAAAGACGCGTAGTTGAGATGGACGGTTAAAAGCAATGATATAAATAAGTATAATTTAAATGTGACAGTAGTAAATAAGAATGCCAGATACCCCTAACATCTCCCTTCTTTAAGTTGCTTGAGGTGATCTAAAATAGGGTCAACTGGTTGTCTACGGGAAACAATACGTTGAGGCTTGTAGCATAGTCGTGAAGTAGGAGGTGTAACAAAGTTGTCCATAGCTACAGGTGAAGCAATCTGGAATTCATTCAGTAGTATATCCAATGGTAGTTGGGAATTTTCCATTTGTAGTGTGTCCTCAGTTGGAGTTCTCTATCTTAGTTGATCTGCATGAGCTCGTACAAGAATTTTACGATCTCCAACATTTATTAAAGTGTTGTAAATAACATTGCCCACTTTTTCTATTATTTCTCCCGGAACCCAATAACTTTTATTTAATCTGAAATTTTTCGCGTATACCAGGTCTCCGGTGTTATAAATTCTCTATTTGGTTCCATGCTTTTTGTTGTACTGAGTTTCCATCTTTTCGTCTCGTAACAACGCATTAGGTACGGGTTTTAATATAACGTCGAAAACGGTTCTCATTTTACGTCCTATGAAAGATTCTGCGGGAGAAAGTTTGCCTGGTGAGTTGGGGTTAGGAGTTGAACGGTAGACTTCTAAAAATGTCTGAAGTGCTTCAGCGGACGTTCCTTATCGGATTTTTTTAAAGCACGTTTGAGAGTGTCGACAAATATTTCCACATGGCCATTAGAGCGGGGGTGGAATCTTACTGTCTT
>NC_060949.1:14507543-14511019 GCF_022045245.1 Lucilia cuprina | reverse complement strand
TCGACAACACCTCCTTTTTGTGCATACCAAATTTCATTAAAATCGGATTAACCGTTTAGAAGTTACCGAATTATTTCCCTCTTTTTTTTTCCTATACCACTGTGAGTCATGATCGGTAATTCGAACCGCTCCAGCATCTAGGAACGATAACAGAAATTAATCATGAAAATCATATTCAACGTGTATCTGTCATTTAACTAAGCACCTTTTTCTCGCGATTTGGGTTTTAACCACATCCACTACGTGGATCCCGAAGGAACCTGAACCCACTGACCAGCCATGACATAGTCCTGCGGGCAACTGGCCACCCGTAGTACCATATTATGTTGTGCTCTGGTTAGACCTTTTTTCAATCTATGCAAGGATTAAACCAGGTGAAAAGGCAGGCTACTTCAATACAGGTATAACTTTTGAGTCTAGCCACTCGATTGCAACTCGAATGTTGGTTTTTAAAACCATAGTCGTTTTTAAATCTTCAAACTACGTGTATAGTTTCCACAGCTGGGTCATCAAGACCATCTCTATATTTAATTGATTCCAAAAATACACTGTATGTTGCCAAATTTCTTGAAAATCAGTTCATATTTTTTATATTTAGCATAGAAATTTGGTGTTATAGCTGGTATGCTAAAAGTGAACATAAAAATATGCGTAGCATCCAATCAATATTTTTTAACTTCTGAGGTTACACCCCATATATATTTATTATTAAATACATATTATATGTTTTGAAGATGTAATGTTTCGTACTGTTCCTTCCACAACATCCATTATAATAGTTTTTATGAAAATCGGATCAGTAGTTTTATGTATGCCTGAACGTAAATTTGGTTTAATAATTGTTTTACAAAAAGTTGGTGTAAAAAGGGGCATGGCGTCCAATCCAGATCCTGAGGCCAGACATATTGGTATACTAAATTTCATGTAAATTGGTTCAGTAGTTTTCTGTAAGTCTCAAATGGAAATTTTGTATGACAATTATATAGAAAAAAGTGAGAAATAGAAGAATCGTGACGTTATGATTTTGTATAGCATATTGTTCCACTTTAGAACAGAACTATTAGTGTTCTAAATTTCATGTAAATTGAATTAGTATTTAGTCCGTGAAAGCGTAACAAACAGACATTCTCTTTCATATAATTATAGGATAATATATAAGTAAGGATAATTTTATAAAAAGTGGACGTACAAAGGGGTGGCATAGGATCACTATCTTATATATAGCCTATAGTTCTTTCCAAGCTTATAACTATCGGTATGCAACATTTTAGGTAAATCGGTTTAGTAGTTTTTGCATATTGTGATTGGAAAATTGGCGTAATAATAGTTTTACAAAAAGGGGCGTGGCATTCGATCAAGATCTTATATCGAAAACTCGAATATAGTATAAAAAAGTCAAAAATTCTAAAATATTCGGAAAACCTCGAAAAAAAAGTAAAAAAATAGTTGAAAAAAAGTGGAAAATAGTTAAAAGTCGATAAAAGTCAAAAAGTCCAAATAAGTCGTAAAAAGTCTAAAACTCGAAAATAGTAGAAAATCAAAAGTAGTCGAAAATTTTAAAAAAGTGGAAGTCAAGAACTCTAAATATTCGGAAAAACTCGAAAAAAGTAAAAAAATAGTCGTTAATAGCCAAAAAATCGAAAAGTTGACTATTTATAAAATACTTAAAGTCGAAAAGTCAACTTTTAACTAAATGAAAAAAGTCGAAAAATCGGCTTTGCATAAAATGCACAAAGTCGACTTTTAACTAAATGCAAAAAGTCGAAAAGTCGACTTTTCGTTTCAACTATATAATCCTAGTCAGTAATATAATAATAAAAAATAGTTAGTTGGTTTTCCTTTTCTGAAATTAATTATGTTCTTGGTTTTTTGTTTGTTGTAAATAAAAATAATTTTTATTATTAATATATTAATAATAAGAAAGAAGCTTACCTCTATCGAATTTTAGGGCTGTACTCGAATTTTTAAGCCAGCAATGGGCGTTAAAGTCATTTTTGGAGGGGAGCATGCTCAATATTTGGAGGGGGGTGTATGCTCAATATTTCGATGTGTTACAAACGGAATGACAACATAAACACAGAGCAACACGAAAAAATAACCATATACGGACACCACTATGTGATAAAAGACCAAAAATAAGAAGACCCAGTTTTGCCCAAAGTCATGCAATTTTTTGTTATAGGCCCCAAAGATTTGGATCCACTGTGTCATTTTTGAAAAAAAAACTGATTATTTTCTCAGGCTCATATCTTGTAAACCGTTTGATTTACTCTCTGAGGGAATATTGTTGTTCTTATTACAAAGAAATTAAATTGTAAATATATAAAGATAAAAAAAACGTTTTCTTCATGAATAGCAACAATTAAATTTTTTCCTTGTTCAGGTCTATAAGTAGTAAAAAAATTTTTCATATGCGAACACGACAAAAAAATATGATTTGCATTTTTTATTTGTTAAAGAATAAAAACAAGTAACTGAAACGTTTTAAATAACATGAGAGTCACTTACAATCGATCGTACAATAATTTTTATGCGAATGATGTAAGTTTGCAATTTAAAACTAACACCAATTTTTTCCAAGTGCTTTTTAAGCCAAATTTTTTTACGATAGACAAAAACAAAATCTACGTCTCGTCAATGATTACCAGCAAAGAATAAGAAAGTTTTGTTGTTTTATTCATGCTTGTGTACAGTTAAGAACAACAACATATTAATAGTGCTTAGCGCATACAAGTGTATAGAAAACACACTGTTTATTTACAAAAACAAAAGTGTACCAAGTGCATAGGGCTTGGGTACCCTTACCATAGACCATCATATGTTTGATGGTGATATTTGTATGTACATATTAAGTTTCTATTATTTCATCTTTTAAAAAAATTATAAACTTATCTTTTGAGAATTTTTTTCATACATATTTATTTCATCAAAATTATGATAAATTTTACTTAAATATGTTTAATATAAAACATAATAATAGTTAATAATTATTTTACATATTTCAATTGTTGTTGTATTTGGAAAATATCCGATAACCACCAAATATTTTTACTCAAGACATGTCTATTGGCATTACATAGGAAAATCGCCCTTCTGCCGTATCTGAAACAAACTACCTGCCACAATTACATTTGAAGTAATTGTAATGGAAGTTTTTCAAATTACAATTATTTGTAATTGAAGTTTCGCCAATTACAATTACTTTTAATTGTATTGGAATAATTTCCAGTTACATTTATATATAATTGTAAATTTTGTTGCTTTTTTGTATTTTTTTTTACAATTATTGCAATTACAAGTAATTGTAATTACAATTACCCCCATACTTGTTGAAACGACAAAAAATTTATGCTCATTCTAAATGCCAGTACATTTAAAGCTCGTTTTTTGTAAAAGAACTAACATCTATTTATTTATTTCAGATTTGAATGAAAGTGACTTCAATTCGTTTATGACATTCCTAAAATGCAACAAGT
>NC_060949.1:14506321-14507443 GCF_022045245.1 Lucilia cuprina | reverse complement strand
ACGATGTTTTAATAAAATTGGACATTCTTAAGTTCAAAGGTCAAATTTTGCAATATTTGGGAGTTCTCAGTGTACCATATCGGAATAATTTTTCAGCGATATTTACCAAAAATACTGGAATTTATTGTATATAGTCCGAAATTCTACTATGTCTAAAAATAGAAACTTTATATGGCCAAATAGAATTAATATATAATTTATACTTAATATATAATCATTTAAAAATAATGTACTTATACTTATTTCGGCTTTTCTTATTTTCTAATTTCAGTTTCTGCACTAAGTGTCGAAGAACTAGAAGCTAGAATGCGCAAAATGGACTCAGGTGAAATAGATAAATATAAAAGCGGTAGTGTTGGTCAAAGCATGCACAAAAATGAGGGTAGTCGAATTATGAGACCTGAAATCGAGAGCGAATCCGAGGAATCATCCCAGTCGACAGAAATAAATTCACAAGACGTAGAGGCTTTTCGAAAATTATTAGATCAACTTGGCAAACCTCGAGTAGATATTTCAATGAACATTATATTGCCTAATACGGCGGCGCATCAGCATTCATTAACTAATCCCGTTGGTGGAACATATCCCCCCACTGGTATTTCACCAATACCACCCAATGCGTTACCCCAAGCCAATATGGCCAAACAAGAATATATGATGAAAATTATGCACCAACAACAACTTCTACATCTACAGCAAAATGTGGGTAAAATGGTTACACCACCCGTTCTTCAACATCATCATAGACTTACACAAATGTCTCCGCAACAACAGACTGAAAATTTGCCTTTATTATCAGCACCACCAACACCCCATCATCAACAATCTCATTATATGCCAATAATAATGATCCCTCCGCAAAAGCGACTTGATGTGCAACATTTAATTCAGTGTAAGTAAAGTCAAATAATATTCAAAAACTACTAAGTACACTGTAGTAAAATAAATTTCATTAAAATCTTGTAAAATTGAAATAATGTATACATTTAACATTGATATGTACAAATTATTTCGTAATTAGTTTTTATACCCTACACCACTATAGTGGGGAGGGTATTATACGTTTGTGCTGATGTTTGTAACATACAAAAATATTGGTCCAATACCCACCTTAAAGTATAC
>NC_060949.1:14468394-14506221 GCF_022045245.1 Lucilia cuprina | reverse complement strand
ATATATATACTTATATACATATATATTTACTTTCAACTGGACCTAAATTTGCATGCACTATTTATTCTCTCATTTGAAGGGATATATTTGAAAATGTTTCAAAATTATATATTAAAATTTTAAAAATTAATTTATATTACACATGTCAAACAAAAATTAGTCTACAAGTGGCCATTCAACTACTGCTAGTACTAGTACATTTCCATATAAAGTCTAACCCAATTTGTACTAGTGTCTATTGTTCTAGTAATAGTACTAGTGGCATTAAGACAATTATCGCTTCATTTCCTGCAGGGAATAGTATCGTAATTGATCAAATATTTGTAAAATAAGTTTTCTCATGTTTTTGAATAGAAAAACCCTAAGATATAAATAGCTTACATCTGTTACAGATGCAAAATTTATGGAACATTACGAAGACCATTTCCTTTTATATTTTATTCATTGAGAACAATTATAAATGATCGTTTAACATATTTACAATATCTTTTCTGTATATAAAAGTAATATTTTCTCCAAATTTTGTATGGATATCATACATGTTATATGCGTTTAAGTGTATTTATGAAGAGAACCTTATACGGAAGCTATCACAAATTATGGACCGATGAAAAAATTTTAAAAATGTTTTACGGTAATTTTTGTTTGTAAAAATTTAAATCTGTGCCAAAGTTCATATAAATATCTTAATTAGTTAATGAGTTATGGGTTCATGGTGATTTTCGGGAGGGACCCTATATATGGGAGCTATGACCAAATATGGACCAATCGGAAAATAATTTACAGTAACATTTCTATTTACAAAAGTAATATTTGTGCCAAATTTCGAATATATATATCTTAATTATTGATATAAAACTTCAATTTGTAAAATTTTGTGAAGATATTGACATTATAACGGAAGTTATTAACAATAAACACATTTTATCTTTGTATTGGAGGTATATGAAGTTGTGAACCAATTGCACCAATCTTCAACCTGTATCAAGCTTTCATGGAGAAACATAAGTGCAGTGATTTTTATGGAATTATATTGCACAGTTTTTGTGAAAATTACATTAGATGGTGTAAAGATCATACATTTTTTGAAGTTATTTTAAATTTTGATTCATAACTTCTACTGATGAGAACCGATTTCGTTCATTTTCAATACCAAACTGCCTAGGGAAATGGTGAAAAACGATCTATCATTGTAAAAATTGTATTGTAAAGAAAATAGGGTGATAGCACTTGCGTTCAAAAGCGCATACCTATTAAATCACTGACAAGGTTATATATTAAGCAAAAAAAACAGTGATCGAAAAAAATCAAATACAAGTAATGTTAGGGGTAACCCTGTCAACCACTTTACAATATGGCATTCTTATTTACTACTGCAACATTTGAATTATACTTATATAATTGCTTTTAACTGTCCATCTCAACTACGCGTCTTTTTCATAGTTTTGTAATATTCTTTAATAAATAGATTGTAAGTTTAATATTAAAAGTTGTCTTTTATTCACACAAGCATAAAAAGTACAACAAAATTAATGACTTAATTTTTCGCGAAAACAATTTGGTACTGAAAAGTATACTACAACGCAATAATGTCCGACGACAAAATTGTTCAACTTATGGCGCAGCAGGCGCAGATGATGGATTTCTTAGCAAAACTCCTCCAAGGACAAGAATCAACAAAATGTTTGTCAGCAGACCAACAAGCAAGCACCAGCAGGGCAGCATTAATGGAGTCCCTCACACACGCTATGACGGATTTGGTCTATGAACCTGAAAGCGGATTAGTTTTCCAGGCATGGTATAATCGTTTTATACACGTCTTTGAAAGAGAAGCTAGCGTTCTTGAAGAACAAGACAAGGTTGCTCTTCTCTGGAAAAAAATGTCCGACAGTGTACACGAACGTTTTAAAAACTACGTGTTACCAAAAAAAGCCTTCTGAGATGACTCTCAAAGAGACAGTAGAAAAACTCAACAAACTCTTCGGTAAAGTAGGCACAGAGGTAAGCCAGCGCTATAAATGTTTACAACTTGCAAAAGGTGATAATGAAGATTTCCGAGAATACGCCAGTAAAGTAAACTTACAATGTGAACTATTCAAATTGGGCGAAATGAAAATTGACCAATTCAAATGTCTTATTTTCGTCTTGGGTCTCAAGTCGACATTCGCATACGTTTACTCAAACCACTAGATGACTCAAAGGATTCCATGAATCTAGATCAGAAACATAGAAAATTCTCGATCTCAAAACCGACAACACTATGATTGAACATCAAGCAAAAAGTGTATTGGTAAGTCCATGAAAAAGCCCAAGCCTACTACCAAGGTACCGAAACTACCATGTTGGATATGTGGAGACCTACATTATGTCAAGTTCTGTCCATTTAACAAGCGCCAGTGTTCTACTTGTCCTCAAATGGGACATAAAGACAATTATTGTGCCAGTGCTACAAATGGTTATACACCCAAAACAAATTACACTGACAATAACAACAGCAACATTAAAACTAAAACGCCAAAGAAGTTCAACACTTCAAAGTCAGGCTACCGAACCAACGCCGTATATTCTACAAATCCAAGAACTACGTAAATACATTGAATTAAGGATTAATAATCAACCCGCTCGATTACAGATTGATGCTGCATCTGACATAACAATAATATCAACAACAACTTGGGAAACTATTGGTAAGCCTGAGGCATTCACTACCAATGACAGCGCAAACGACGTCAACACTAACAAAATCAATCTCTCTCTAAATTCAACTGCTTTGTTTCTCACGGTGATGCTACAATGGACCTTCAATGCTACATTACTGACATCGAAGAATTGAATATTATGGCCATAGATTGGATCGAATCATTCAAGCTTTAGGATCAACCAATATCAGTCGTCAGTCAGATTAAATTTGAAAACGATATTTCTGAAATCAAGGTAAAATACCCTGCCGTATTTGATAATTCGTCATTAGGACTATGTACTACCAAAGCCCATATACAACTACTACCGAACTATAAGGAAGTATTTATACCCAAACGTCCTGTTCCCTATGCTGTCAGGAAGGAAATCGAAACTGGGCTTCAAAGACTTGAAGATGCAGGTATAATTACTCCCGTGGATAAATCTAAATGGCCTGCACCAATCGTTGTTAGTCGAAGAAATGGTAAGACAAGAATTTGTGGAGACTACTCCACCGGTCTCAACAATATGATAGAGCCAAACCAATATCCTTTCCGACGCCTGAGGAAATATTATCACACTGTCACGACAGTTCCGTGTTTACACACTTAGACTTGTCAGACGCCTATCTGCAAGTTGAAGTCGATGACGAAAGTAAGGACTTGCTTACTGTTAACACCCACAAGGGTTTATACAAATTCAACCGGCTCACACCAGGTATAAAATCCGCCCAGGGGTCTTCCAACGTATAATCGACCAGCTCTGTTCTGGCATTAATGCAAAAGCTTATATAGATGATATAATGTTATCAAGTAAGTCTATTTCTGAACATAAAATCAATCTTGATAATTAATGCAGCACATTCAAGAATTTGGATTTCATCTAAAATTTGAAAAGTGCCAATTTTTTAAACCACAAATAACATATTTGAGTCAAATTATTGACAGTCATGGTATACGACCAGATCCTGACAAGATCAAGTCAATTTAGGTTCTATAAACCATTACGCAGTGGAGCAGAATCGAAATTTTTTGGAAATAAATCTGGCATTTCTAAACGGCTGATCCGATCGGGATTCGAGTTTAAGTTTTAAAGATGAACCCCGCAGATGCACCAGGGACGGCGCTGTGGCGGCTCAAATTAGACTACCTACGACATGTAAAATTTTTAAACTCGTGCCATTTTTTAAATGGCAAATGCTTGGACATACTACTTATCTCTTATAATATCCGAGTTATAGGCATTTAAAAATTTAGTGATACAAAATTTACCATACCTTGGTCCGTCTTTTTTTGAATACCAGACGTAATTTTGGATCAAATGGACTCCTGTTAGTTAGACAACAAAATTTCCAATAATATACAAAAAATTTCAGATCAATATCATTTACAGATCTAAACAGATCCTGTTAGTTAGACAACAAAATTTCAGATCAATATCATTTACAGATCCAAAAATATACGTTTTTCAATTTAAAAATTCAAAAATTTTTAGATTTTTGCCGTTTTTTTTTTTGCCAAAAATGTGTCTTAACTCTTTTATTAATAAAAAAAAATTTCTTTAAGAACATATAACAATTTTATAGTTTTCTAAAAGGTATCTTTACGCAGAACGCTTTAGCGTAAAAAACTTGTCATATTTTTTTAAAATGTTGCCACTGCATCCTTCCGAATATGACCTATTTTTTATCCAAACTTCAACTTTGGGCGACATGTTCGAAAATCCCAAAGCTGGGATCAGAAAACTGAAAGCAGTTTTGGAAACCTCAATATGATTTCTATTTACTCCAAAAGTATTTTCCCAGCCCTGAAAGAAATGTGGACCCTATGGGCAAAAAAAGTAAAAAATGCCATTTTTGGGATTTTCATTCCTATTTTTGGGAATTTAACAAGAGTTGAAAATTTCATTGATAAATAAATAAAGATTTTGTCATATATTACATATTTGTTAATTTCTAAAAGTATGATTTATATCAAAATTTTAATAGGGTAGCTACAACAATTTAGTCCATATTTATCCCTTAATATCATTTTTTAGTTAGATATGGAAATTCTCGACCCTTTACAAAAAATTTCAAGCCAATATCTCAATTACATTCAAAAATATGTTCATTTAAACCTGTGTCCTTTAATTTCATATTTTTCATATTTTAGTATTAAATATGACAGAACATATTTAAATCTTATATTTACCTATTTTCTATTTGTTTGCTTATCCTTATAATTGAAAGGTTCTATTATGCTTAAATTTTCAGAAATTTATAACTATTTTTTACCTCAATTTTTTCGACAGATCATTTCGTTCTGTTTCGTTTATGATCATGTAGGTAAAAATATAATGTAATGATAATTTCGTTTCATTAACTAATAAGAAATATCAAAGTCTGAATTACAGGTTATAGTAATATAGTCCTAAATGTACGAAGAGTTGTGTTCCGTTTTATGGAGTATATCTTCAAAAGGGCCAGAAATAATTAGAGACATTTCAAATTATATGAAAACTACATATAGTAGAAAAGTAGACAAAACAGGCATATCAAAAATTGAAAACTTTTTAAAACTTTTTGATGTAACACGTAAGTCTGTGGATGGAAATCAAAAGAAATTTCGATTAAAATTTTGTAGTTGGATGGAAACTACTATGGAAATCTCAACTTACAACACATCAACAGGAGCGCCTTGCAAGTCATACGAAGACTTATGTTCAAGGTAAAAAAAGAGGGTTACACAAAAACTTTTTTCAATATCAAATGAGGAAATTGCTGATACATTTAATGAAATGCTGAAAAAGGAAAACCAACCTATGGATGCCGTACATATTGCAACTATTCTTCCTAATGCATCACCAAAACGACTTAAGCGAATTGTGGAAAATATACCAACATCACAATCAAATTTTACTGAAAAGGAACAATAGCGCTTATGTTGGAACTAGGTCTGAGTCCAAATAAGTACCAAATATTAGGGAAAGCTCTGCATGAAAAGGGACACAATATATTACCATCATACAAGGCGATCCAGGAAAAAAAAACAAACTATCGTACCATCACCTATTGCTGTTAATGATGTGGAAGCTTGTATTGATATATCATCTTTGCTCGAAAACACAGCAAGAATGTTGTGTCAGACTTTTCAGAAGACCAACTAAGGAAAATTCATAACTGTGATGTTGTCTTAATGTGTAAGTGGGGATGTGACGGTTTATCAGCACTTCCAGAATACAAACAAGCTTGTGGAAGTCGGACATTAGCTGACTACAAAAGTGTATTTATGTCATCATTAGTGACATTACGAATTCGTTCATATTCTCTTAATCCATCATCGTCAAGCATCGGAAATTCATTTGAAGATATATGGATCAATACAACTCCGGGTTCAAAAAATTTTTGTAGACCCATTGGATTTCAATATAAAAAAGAGCCAAAGAAAACAACAAAAGATTTAGGGGAATATTTAAAAGATGAAATAAATGCACTGGAGCCCATTTGCATTAAAATAAAGGAATTCTCTATTAACGTATCATATCAGCTATGCTTAACAATGATTGATGGAAAGGTCAGCAATGCCATAACAGAAACTTCTTCCTTCTGGAGATGCTCAATATGTAATGAGAAAAAGTCGCAATTCTCAAATATAAACAAAAGCAGAAGTATTAATGAAGAAGTCCTGTCTTTCGGAATTTCACCACTTCATGCCAGAATACGATGTTTGGATTACTTTTTACACATATCATACGACCTCAAATATAGAAGTGTGCCAGAGAATCTTACAAAATCAACAAAAAATAATGAATTGAAAGAACTGAGAGCTGCGGAAAAAAGCAGAATTCATGAAGAAATTAAAGTTCAGATGGGATAAAACCACTTCCAAGTTGCGGTAGTACAAATGACGGTAATACGGCAAGAAGGTTTTTTCGTGATTTCGAAATTACGCCAAATATAACTGGAATCGACAAGGAGTTGCTTCGAAGAGTTAACACTATTTTAATGGCACTGAATAGTAAACATAAAATTAATAGAAATCGATTTTAGGAATATACATCTGAAATTTCTAAATTACTTGTATCTCTGTATCCATGGAGGGAACTAACACCAACAGTACACAAAGTATTGTGTCATGTTCAAATAATAATTGAATCGAATATTCTTCCACTTGGAGAGTTAACAGAAGAAGCCCAGAAAGTGAGGAATCGAGATTTTAAGCATGTTCAACTATTCAGCTCAAGAAAATGCTCCAGGCAATCACAGAATGAAGATATTTTTAATAGTTTACTTCTATCTTCTGATCCTGTTCTTTCAACTATGCGAAAAAGATGGATTTGTTATGAGACTCTATCATCTCAAAACAAGGAAGATTTAAAGGACTTATATTACCTTCTGGTTATGTATACCGATATGACAGATTATTTTATAGAAAATAAGTAGTGTTAGGAATGAACTATATAAGTAGGTCGTAAGAATTAATTGTATTATATTTAAGATAAACAGTTCAAATAAAAAAGCAATTACACTAACTGATGATGTTGTATTAAATTGTTGCTGTGTTTAGGTGTTGTCTAGGATTTAGGTGTTGTTGTGCGTGGCTAATAATAAAATTATAATTTTTTATTGTATATACAATGTTATAGTCTTTAATAATTAACTAAATAATTTTTAAAAATTGTCCAAATATTTTATTCAACACAAATATGAAAAAGATGAAATTAAAGAACACAGGTTTAAATGAACATATTTTTGAATGTAATTGAGATATTGGCTTGACATTTTTTGTAAAGCGTCGAGAATTTCCATATCTAACTAAAAAATGATATTAAGGGATAAATATGGACTAAATTGTTGTAGCTATCTGCGACCCTATTAAAATTTTGATATAAATCATAGTTTTAGAAATTAAACAAATATGTAATATATGACAAAATCTTTATTAATGAACAAAACTCAATGAAATTTTCAACGCTTGTTAAATTTGTCATTTCAAATAAGAAAATGCAAAAAAAAAAATTGAAAAGGTCAAAGGGCATCCCGCAATTCCCAAAAATAGGAATGAAAATCCCAAAAATTGAATTTTTTTACATTTTTGCCCATAGGGTCCACATTTCTTTCAGGGCTGGGAAAATACTTTTGGAGTAAATAGAAATCATATTGAGGTTTCTAAAACTGCTTTCAGTTTTCTGATCCCAGCTTTGGGATTTTAGAACATGTCGCCCAAAGTTGAAGTTTTGATAAAAAATATTCGGAAGGACACAGTGGGAACATTTTCAAAAAATAAGACAAGTTTTTTACGACAAAGCGTTCTAGAAAACTATAAAATTGTTATATGTTCTTAAAGAAAATTTTATTTTATTAATAAAAGAGTTAAGACACATTTTTGGCAAAAAAAAAAAACGGCTAAAATCTAAAATTTTTTGAATTTTTAAATTGAAAAACGTATATTTTTGGATCTGTAAATGATATTGATCTAAAATTTTTTGTATATTATTGAAAATTTTGTTGTCTAACTAACAGGAGTCCATTTGGTCCAAAATTACGCCCGGTATTCAAAAAAAGGCGGACCAAGGTATGGTAAATTTTGTATCACTAAATTTTTAAATGCCTATAATTCGGATATTATAAGAGATAAGTAGTATGTCCAAGCATGTTTTTTCAAAAAAACAATCATCTTCAAAACTTAAACTCGAATACTCCTTGGCTACGCTCACGCCAAATTTTATACCGATCGGATCAGCCGTTTAGAAATGCCAGATTTATTTCCATAAAATTTCGATTCTGCCACACTGTGCATTACGGTAAATACGTTTCCAATATGAGAAATTTACGCAAGCCCCTTGATGATTTACTCAAAAAGGTACAGGAGTGTTCTTCTGACATCAGAACTACTTTTGACGCATTACAACTTGCCAATACATGTCGCAGCTGATGCATCCTCCCATGGTATCGGGGCAGTCATATACCACACTTTTCCCGATAATAGCATCAAGGCCATACATCATGTATCCCATTCGTTAACACCAGCCGAAAAGAACTACAGCCAAATAGAAAAGGAAGGATTAGCGCTTATATTTGCTGCGCAACGTTTTCATAAAATGCTTTTTGGAAGGAAGTTTACACTTCACAAAGACCACAAACCGTTATTAACAATTTTTGGTTCCAAGAAGGGTATTCCCGTTTATACCGCCAATTGTTTACAACCTTGGGCACTTATTTTACTTGCATACGACTTCGAGATAAAATACACCAACACACAAGATTTTGGTCATGCCGACGTATTGTCACGTCTCATTGACAATCATGAAAAACCATATGATGATTTTATCATCGCATCAATTTCTATGGATAATTATATTAGAAGTGACCTCAACGAATCTGTTTCAGCTATTTCTGTTTCTTAAAACATGGTCGTTCAGGAAACCAAAAATGATGCTACTCTTCAGAACGCTATTCACAACATGAATCATGATTGGCCTGAAAATAAAAGTATAGATTCATCATTACTTCCATTCTACAACAGACGAGATGCACTCCCACAAATTGATGACGTCATACTGTTTAACACCCGTATTGTAGTTCCAACAATTTTTCGACCCAGAATACATAAAGGACACATCTCAGCTGAAAGAAGCAAATCCATCGCTAGAAGCTATGTGTACTGGCCGAATATCGACAAAGATATTGAGGACTATAATAAAAAGTGTTCAAATTATTTTTTCGACAGATCATTTCGTTCTGTTTCGTTTATGATCATGTAGGTAAAAATATACAGGTAATGATAATTTCGATTCATTCACTAAGAAGAAATATCAATGACTGAATTACAGGTTATAGTAATATAGCCCATACAAACCCCCCTTCAAAAAATGTCTTAAACGTCTAAAATTGACTTGTAACCATTTGTATCGTAATGAAACTCAACAAAACTAACTGTTATTTAAAAATATATCATTTTCCCAAATTTACCGAGGATCGGCCCAATTTCACCTATATAAAGCCTCATTTAGAAATTTTAGTTTTTTTATCAATAAATTGCTTAAATATTTTGGAAAAATATTCAACATAAAAGTTTTTTTATAAAAAGTAAAAATTTTAGAAATATACTCATTGTGTAGGGTATTATATGGTCGGCCATGCCCGACTATACTTTCCTACTTGTTTATTATTTATTTATGATAAAATACAATTTTCTTATTATTCTAATAGTAGCATAAAATAAAGCTTAGCATATTTTATTTATACAATATTAACAAAATTATCATTTTACCAGCGGTTGTACGAGAAGAACTATCACGAAGCTTTTTAGAAAAGGAGTTAAAGAATCCCAATGTTCCCCCTTACACTAAAGATGTAATTTCAACAGTATTAAAGGAAACATCCCGATACAATTTACAATCTACAGCAGGAGGCGGTCATAATGTACCTGATTCTGTGGAAGCAGGAGTCGTCAATGATATTTGTGCTGCACCTAACAATCTGATGCAATGTAAGTAAAAAACTTTTTCGTAATTCTCTATTAAAGTTTCCTCAATGTTTGTACAGAGAAACTTTTGTTTCAGCAACTACATATGTATGTACGTACGTATTAATTGCATTGATTGTTTTTATACGAATGATAAGAATGACAGAACAAGTTTCCGAGTAAAAGAAACTTCGTACAGCGAGGGAGAGAGAGATGATTGATATAAATTTCATTTCGACAATTATAAAGAAGTAAACACACGTGCTGACAAACACAATCTAAATGTTGTTGTTGTTGTTTCATGCGTCTGCATGCAAATAATAATTGTTTGAGAGTTTGTCTCGTGATTTTGCTCATTTCTCCGTTATTTATATTTTGCTGATTTTAAATAGGAAACTTCTCGAAAACATGTCAGAAAGAATTATTAAAGATTTAAAACTCAAAAATTTCTGGAATCTTCTGCAAATTGATTTTTACAGACATAAACACGTAACTCAATCGACTATGAGGATTCTCTCATAAGTATTCGAATTTAGGTATACTATGAAAAGAAACCAAATTTATTAAATTGTTTGCGTGCAAAATAAATAAATAAATTTGTTATATTATCTAGACAGTCCTTAGGTTTGTATTTTTTTTCTCCTTTTTTCCAGAGATAAAACCAAAATTCGATATTGGGAATTAATAGACTCCTTGGGGCATCTAAAAATAATATTTTTTGTTACAAGAATCTGTATTTAAAAGTTCCAATATATATTTATTTGATCATTCTTCTGTAGCTAATTTAACTTTTTAGAACTTAAGTCCATTTTTATAATACTAGGGTAAAACATTTTCGGGGAAAGTTTTCTGGTATGTATTCTTAAAGATAGCAGCTTTTATGCATTTTAAGTTTTTAGTATATTGTAGAAGTATACAACTTCAAAACATGCCTCGAAGAAACGCCATTCAATATAGTAGAATCCATCTCTTTATAACCAATGGATTACAGGCTGAATGTTTCCATATCATTATGGTCTAACTCTAAAATATTGATATCTGGTTAAATATTATTAACGATGATAAAAATAAACCCAAAATCTTTGACTTACAGTGTCATTTGAATGGGCAACATAAGCGTGAAAGTTATAAGTAGTAAAAACTTAAATCTACAGTGGAGGATGACGTTTTGTTAAGGCATGTTTTGGAGTTGTATCCCGCTACAATGTCGGGGAAACTGAAAATATATATGTGCTAATATATACATGAATATACACTAGCCAACTTTGCCGATCTTAGTGGAACGAAAAGGAGCTTAAGATCCAGATAATTCAATTAGAAACAGAAGAACGATCCCAAAAATACATCATAGAACGTTTAAGTACAGATCCTTACAACAAAATATATTATTTTTGGATAGGAGTCTATTAAATCCCAACATTAAATTTTGGATTTATCTCTGGAAAAAAGGAAAAATAAATTAAAATGTGGTCAAAAACCGACATTTTATTTATTATTTATTTATTATTTTATTTAACAATATTCAA
Organism: Lucilia cuprina; assembly: GCF_022045245.1. Taxonomy (NCBI): domain Eukaryota; kingdom Metazoa; phylum Arthropoda; class Insecta; order Diptera; family Calliphoridae; genus Lucilia; species Lucilia cuprina. The sequence goes on along the minus strand of NC_060949.1, from coordinate 14,494,568 downwards.
TAACCTAGTCTATAGGCCATAAGCGGTAACAAATTTCTACTTCACAATAATTCCTCCAATAAAAAATACATAATTATATATAAATAAAATTACACCTAATTTTTTTTAAAGATAATATACTATATAAAATAACGATAGGACAATTAAAATGTACCGCATTGATCATAAATAAATTCCTACATAATTTGCAATCAAACAAATGTAATTCAAAGAAGCATAAGAGGTTAAAATAAAGAAAAGTATATGTAGAAATCATAAACAATCCCAAAAATTAACTCACAGAACCAATCAATATGTCATACAGAAACTATATGGCAAATAACACTCCAGACTGTAAAGGACATAGGTAATATAAATCAGACATAAACATGAAGCTATAAAACACCTATCAGTTGAACCTTCTGTGAAGAAATATAAGTCAATTGTAAGAAAGTTTTAAACTACCCCAAAAAATATCAACTTATTTAAAAGAATTTAAATGCCAAAATTACCAATCAATTACATAATAAAAATTTCAAGACTAACTTTAAAAGAACAAAGTGAAAGACAATTCCTTAAGAGCAAAAATATATAATAGCAGAAAAAATCCTCACAAACACAAAACTCCATGCATACAATAACAGTCGCAAATCATCTTCCACCAAAACAGTCACAAGTAAATTCATCCTAATCAGCAATATTCACTGAGCAATCACAACATCCTTAAACCACACAACATTCCCCCATTCCAAAGCTAACATAAATTTCCCAAAATTGGCAAACAATCTCAAAAAAATCATATCACAAATCAGTCAATACTAGATAAAAAACCTATGCATATTACTTGCAATTAAAATTATATGAACCAACAACAATAATTTGGAAACCTATTATTGGTTTTAACGGTCTAAAATACTTGCATTATAACATACCTTAAAAGGAAACAAATAACAGTATTTAGTGAGTAATATGAGGGACTAATACAACATAAATCAAAATCTTATAAAAAAAGGTCTCACATAAAGAACACAATGAACTACAAGAAAAATATCAATTTAAGAAACCCTGCATGTTAAATAAAATAATCATTTAAAGAAAGTAAAAGAAAATACAAAGTTCCAACTTCTAATAATATAACAATAAGATATTAAAAATAATCTTGAATAATAAAAAAAACAATGAAGCAGACAACATCAACAATGTTCGAAGTATTAATCCAAACAACACAAATAATCCTCATCCAAGCAATTACAAGAAAAACACTAATGATACCTCATATACATATACCCAGCAAATTTTTATCAGTCAACAGATATTCAATGATGCACCCACATATGAAATTACAAGTAATTGACAATTGAAAATAATGTATTCAGCAAAATCATTTAAAATTTCAATACAAATATCAATAACCACATAAAACAAATCATAAAACACAATTATGAAATTATTATATGAATGACAACACAATTCCAAAACCAATCTAAACATTCCAACCTACCAAAAACAGCATTATTTAATCAACGAATTTCCAACTGCAAAAGCAAATCAACATAGTTAATTCCTCAACATTACCAAAGTACCATCAAATGCAATAATAACACCACAACTCAGTCAAGTGATACTAATATCAAAAAGGTAATAACCAACAAAGGGAATATGCATGTTAATATCAATAAAACATACAATATTTCAATAATGAAATATAAACAAACTCTAGCTCACTTATCAGAAGGAAGCAAAATGCATATAAAGTTATAGTATTACAAGACTACTACCCACTCAGTAAACAATTCTCAAAAAATTCAGTCAAAAGACATCAACTTTACAATATGTTAAAAAATATACCTATTATACAGAATAAATATATAATACAGCAACCCTCTACTTAAAAAATGATTATCAACCATTATTTATAGATTACAAATTTTTATTTACCGAATTATATAAATACAGAAATTAATACAATTAAACAAGTCAATATAAATGACAAATTCCACAATATACAGTCAGCAAATCTCCCAAATCCAATATAAAAAACAGAAAAATAAGTTTCAACAGAAAAATCAAAGTTTTCGATAATTTATTGTATATACGTGCCACTCTAACACAAAATGATCGCTCTAATATTGAAGTCAACTTTGGTATTTTCAACTGTCTATTTCTGTTAGATTTGCAAAACTCAAACAAACTAACCAAATATTCCGGAGCACGCAGTTTACATAACTTTTAAAAGTGCAATAAATTTCTATACTTAATATAATCCATATAAGATAATCCAAGAAACTTTATAACATAAACTGACATATGCTGCCTCATTCCAATAGATTATAGGTATCTCACAACTCAATTAAATGTTAATCCTAACCTCTTTATCACATAACCAAAGGTACCTGAATATACCTCCAAGGCATATAGAAATATTGGCATTATAAGTCAATGAACTACTCTTTTCTTAATGTAAAAAGGCAACATCAAATCCAGACTGTACAATTTTCGTAAGGTAAAATTAACCCTTGATACCACTGAATTAATATGACCTTCAAAGTTCAGTTCCCTGTCAAGAATTACCCCAAGACACTTAAGTTTGCCAACAAACTCAATCATATTATTACCCAAAGTAACAGAGAAATTATTATTATTATTACCACAGATACCAAATAACATTGCCTTGGTCTTACTTACATTCACAGAAAGATCATTATCCTGAACCAAACTAAATAATAAATCGACAGTATGATCAAAAACACTTTGTAAAACATCAGGAAATTCTACATCACCTCTAAACAAAAGCTGAACATCATCAGCAAATGAAAATGGAAGACATATATTACTAGAAATTCTACTGAATAGATCATTCAAAAACATTATGAAAAGCAAAGGTCCCAGTACTGATCCCTGAGGAACTCCACTGTAAACAGGAAGCAGTCCAGAAACACGACCACCACTACATACATATTGTCGCCTATCTGATAAATAAGATGAAATCAGTCTACATGCTGAGCCAGAGAAACCGTAATACCTATGCAATTTTTCTACTAAAATTGAATGATTGACCCTATCAAATGCCTTGGATAAGTCTAATGATAATAAGACACAATTACCCCTATTAGATACATATCTTCTAATATTATCAGTAAGACCTAGAAGCAAAGAAGTGGTGTTCCTATTACATCTGAAGCCAGTCTGACAATCATGAAGCAACCGACCATCATCAATATGTTGTTCAGTTGAATCTTAATCAGATGCTCAAACATCTTTGATAAAATGGGCAATATAGATATAGGCCTAAAATCATTACCATCATTAATACCACTATTCTAATTCAAGGGAACAATCCTAGCAACTTTTTATAATAAAGGAAAACTAGAAGTTGTCATTATTGTGTTAACCAAATGTAAGACATAATTACCAATAAATGGCATCAAAATTCTTAAAAATTTAAGTCCAAATCCATCATAACCAACCGCCCTAGACTTAATAAGTTCAAATGCCGTAAGCATCTCATACAAATCTACTGACCGAAAAGAAAACCCACCATAAGAATATACAGAAGTATCAATAATGTCGTTACCAGTAGATTGATTAGATGAGAAAACATTATTCAAATAATCCGGATCAATACTGTCATAGTTGTTAACATTATCAACCACACCATTTCCAATAGACCAAATCTGCTTACTGTCTTTATTATCAAAAATCAAACTATGTGCATTTCTCTTAAATCTTCTTATAATCATTTTAGCTTTATTCCTACATCTACAAAATTTCCTCCAATTGGCATCAGTTCTATTATCCAAATATGCCCCATATGCAAGATCTCTTAGCGACAATTGATAACGAATTTCAGGTGCATTAATCCAGCCATTCAACACATCCACGTATCATTCGTCTCTTCAAAGGTACTGCAGTATGTAATAACTGCAAACCATTATTTAATAACATCAGCTGCTCATCCACACTGCCAGTTAAGTACATATCATCGAAACCACACTCAGAAAGCATAGCTTCAATGGACTCAATATTAACCGAATCATAATCGTAAAATTCAAAAAACTGTCTACCAATAAATCGAGGAACCTCAATCGACAAAAAGATGAAAGAATGACGAGTTATACCAGGACACTGAAATTGATCAGCCAATCCAACCAATTCAGGAGAAGATACCAAAAAACAGTCTAGCAAGGAAGTAGAATTGTGACAAACATCAAAATGTGTAGGCGTAGAGTTATGAATCAGAGAAAGATTCATCCTTCTACAAATATTTCGAACCCTCAAGGACTTGACATTATCAAATAAGTTATTATTAAAGTCACCCATAATTACAATATTATTGTAACGAACAAGCAAATCTGATATTTTATCTTCAAACAAATCGAAATTGCCATGAGGAAGGTAAACAACTCCTACCAAAAGCTTTATATTTCCAAGATAAAGTTCAACAAACAAGCATTTTACAACTCCAAAATTAACGCCAACATGTACTACTTTGTGCCCAATAGTACTGCAGATATAAAGTGCCACACCACCACCTCTACCACATGGTCGATCGCTTCTGTGACACACATAACCAGGAATGTCAATAACTGCCGTAGACACTATTCCTTTAAACCAAGTTTCACTTACTCCAAAAACATTAAGATGATTACCCTCCAACAAACATTTAATTTCACTAAATTTGGATGAATTTGGATTTAAATTAAAACTAGTGCAATTTAAATGTCCTATGTTAATATTTTGATCTAAATTATGTAACCACAGGGTATAAAGAGACGTCACGAGCAAAAAGCTATTTTCCTCTCTTTCGCACAAAACGAATTCAATGATTTTTTTAGCTGTATTTTATATACCTCTTCTCACCAAACAATTTCAATATCAAACAAAAGCTGATTTTAGACTTTTTCAAATGTCAAAAGTGACATCTCTGTATACTTTGTGATGTAACCTAGACCTAATAAAACTACTGTCATTAAAAATTGGACCAAGATTTTGTCTAGCTGTCATATATAAAAATAAAAAGTATGCCGAAAATAATATAAATTAAAAAACTATAAATTAAAAATAAATTTGAAATACAACAATTTAAAAGTAACTAACTAAAATTAATAAAATAAATAAAATAATAAAAAACAATGGGAAAACAATGCTCAACCACCAACTTTAAAATGTGTATTTATCACAATATTCTACAAAATTATAACTTCGACCTGTAGCTTATCCTATGTCTACATTAGACAAATATTTATCACAGCACTTGACAAAACGTCAGCAGGAGAATTGTCAGTTACTTGCTTATATTGATGCATAATGTTAACAAAATGCCGATTTTATCACGACATCTTACATATAACACATTTGAACCAATGCTATATTCCACAAAACAATCAAAATCAAATGCAAATTTAGCAATGAACACTAATTGCACTTAAACTTATTTTGAAAGAAAAAAAAATTATTGTACAAAAACAAAATTTTAAACAAATTACCTATAAAATAACGATGTAATCAAGACAACATTGTATAAACAATTGTTAAAACAACATTGTCATAATGATACTATAACGTTAATATATGCCGTCTGTACCTTCTAACTTTTATCATGATAAAAAATTTATCAAATCTAGACACAGGGTTATACAATTTTCAGACTATAATCAATTCACAAAATTCATATCAAATCACAACTCATTTATGTTACATCAATAGTTAATTATGATTGAAATGAATAAACATCTGGCAACACTCAATTTTCATTTAACGTTAAAAAAAAAACAAATAAAAAACAACATTAACATTTGTGAATTGTTTGAATAAAAACTTATAAAATAGTATTAAGAGAAAGCATTTTATTAAATGTTCATAATAGTTTATATGCAAGAAAATAAATATGCTTTATCATAAAACCACTTTTTAACACATATAGAATAATTATTAACCAAAAAATCAGATTTTTAAACAAAAACATCTGTATTTGTAATTTGTTCTAAAAATGTGTTACAAAACAACAAATATTCAGAAAATTATTAAAAAAAAATATAAGAAGCAAATCAAAGAAATAAATAAATAATATTTAAAATGAAATACAACTGTGACAAAAATAAATAACCATTAAAACATATATAAAGTTGGTGATTAGCACAAATCCAAAATTCGAAAACAATATAAAGATATACTCCCTTATTCATAAACAATATCTCATCCCATAAAAGGTTTATAAAACAATATTTCCATACAGAATTTTATTTATAAATCGTTTATAAGAAAAAAATTCCTTTTATGAATAAGGCCTTTAAACTATTGATAATTAAAATAAATTTTAATAAAAACTTCAATAATTACATCTACATTATTAAAATTACTATCCGTTGAAATTGACTAATCATTTAAATGTCCCAATAAATAAACACACTGATCATGGGAAAGAAGATCCACACTGCCATCCAAAAATATAACTTTCGCTATTGGTACATCATAATTCACAAATTTATATTTACTAATTTTGCCATCCTTGCGTAGCTTCCGACAAACAGAAATTAATTTTCTAGCTGCATTCGTTAGGTGATCATTTAATATAATATCAGACTGAACTCCATTCGATAAGCTTTGTTCTACAACGTCACTTACTTTTATTGCTCGATTTTTACTATAATTCATCATAACAGTATATCAGCATTTGTTACAACTACATTGCACAGTGAGCATATTTTTAAAATCGGTTTGCGCAAGTCTTTAATCATATTGGGCAATTCTCTAATAACAATATCTGCCCTGTTTAATCGTCTCTGCATAATACTCCTCTGCATCTCCAGCCAAGTAAGTCTACTGTTAGCAGCATTATCCACAACTTTTACAACATCCAGACAATTTTTGATTTCGGTTTTGAGCAGTTCAGCATTATTTGTATCTTGAGACTGTGCATTAGCAAGGGTATTAAACTTTTCCTCAATCAGCTTGATTCCACTTTCAATTTTTTCATTCATCATGCGCTGGCTCTCTTGTATTTTCATTTCTAACTCCTTTTCCAAAGAAGCTTTGAGAGCAGAAAATCCATTTTCCAGTTCCTCTTGTATATTACAAACTTTAGGTGTTGCTAAGCAATTATCACATATATATTTGAAGACTTTATTTTTTAACTAAGTTAAAGAGTTTTTTATCGTGCTTTCAACCCCAATTTTTAAATAAATTCACTGTAATGTATTGATGGTGGGGAAGCTAGTTCCTATGCGCATTTCGTCGGTTGCTTAAGCCAGCTCATCAGGAAACCTTTCCCAATATTTTAGGAAAACTAGAAATGTCTTATGAAAGAATTATTTTAAACTCAATAAGAATTCAAAACGCATCTTTCACAAAACATTAAAGTTTTGACAAAACACCAACAATAACAGTGAGTTTATTTTTTCTTACATTCCTTTCTACACTTGGCTGGTTGTTTTCCAACTCTAAATGCGGTTGTAAGGGAAAAAATAAAACAAATTTTTTAACATTAAATTAAATTGCTCTAACGAAACCTTAGTGCATTTAATATGAAAATATTTATTGCAACAAGCACAGCCAATACTCCTATGAGATTTGGTGACATTATTATCACAGACTGGACATTTATAAATCTCCATGTGAGGAGCCATTTTTATTATATTATTAACTAATAAGTCCCAGCTATGGTATAAACAAACAACAGCAGTCTCAATATAAGTGTCTCAAACACAATTATGGTAATCACAGAACAAAAACAAAGGAAGATGAATTTATAATTATTTCCACAAAGAGAATGTAGATGACGATAAACACAGGAAAATCAGAATATTAAAGTTTTGTACATACGAAACCAAAGCAAATTTATGGTTGTTAATTACAGTACACAGTGGGACAGAATGGAAATTTTTTTGGAAATAAATCAGGCATTTCTAAACGGCTGATCCGATCGGGATAAAATTTGGCGTGAGCGTAGAAGTATTCGAGTTTAAGTTTTGAAGATGAACCCCGCAGATGCCCCAGGGACGGAGCTGTGGCGGCTCAAAGTAGGGTACTTACGACATGTAAAATTTTTAAACTCGTGCCATTTTTTTATATTTATATTTTCTGAAAGCGCTCGACGGGATCTTGAAAAAACATGCTTGGACATACTACTTATCTCTTATAATATCCGAGTTATAGGCATTTAAAAATTTAGTGATACAAAATTTACCATACCTTGGTCCGCCTTTTTTTTTGAATACCGGGTGTAATTTTGGACCAAATGGACTCAATTTTTTCAAAAAATTTTCAATAATATACAAAAAATTTCAAATCAATATCATTTACAGATCCAAAAATATACGTTTTTTAATTTAAAAATTTAAAAAAATTTTAGATTTTTGCCGTTTTTTTGCCCAAAATGTGTCTTAACTCTTTTATTAATAAAATAAAATTTTCTTTAAGAACATATAACAATTTTATAGTTTTCTAAAAGGTATCTTTAAGCAGAACGCTTTGGCGTAAAAAACTTGTGCTATTTTTGAAAATGTTGCCACTGCGTCCTTCCGAATATGACCTACTTTTTATCAAAACTTCAACTTTGGGCGACATGTTCTAAAATCCCAAAGCTGGGATCAGAAAACTGAAAGCAGTTTTGGAAAACCTCAATATGTTTTCTATTTACTCCAAAAGTATTTTCCCAGCCCTGAGAAATGGGCAAAAATGTAAAAATCCCATTTTTGGGATTTTCATTCCTATTTTTGGAAATTGCGGGATGCCCTTTGACCTTTTCAAATTTTTTTTTTTTTTTGCATTTTCTTATTTGAAATGACAAATTTAACAAGCGTTGAAGATTTTATTGAGTTTTGTTCATAAATAAAGATTTTGTCATATATTGCATATTTGTTAAATTTCTAAAACTATGATTTATATCAAAATTTTAATAGGGTCGCAGATAGCTACAACAATTTTGTCCATATTTATCCCTTAATACCTTTTTTTAGTTAGATATGGAAATTCTCGACCCTCTTAATAACAAAAAATTTCAAGCCAATATCTCAATACATTCAAAAAATATCTTCATTTAAACCTGTGTCCTTTAATTTCATCTTTTTCATATTTTAGTATTAAGTATGACAGAACATACATTTGGAGTTGAATAAAATATTTGGACAATTTTTAAAAATTATTTAGTTAATTATTTTATTAAAGACTATAACATTGTATATACAATAAAAAAATATAATTTTATTATGAGCCACGCACAACAAACTTAAATCACCCACACAAACCACCTTTCCCGCCCACCGAAATATAAAACACAATTTAATACAGTATCATAGCTTTTTTTATTATGATGATTTAGTCCAGAGCAGTTTCTGAGGTGACACCAGCCCAAACAAGCGTTGCACCGTAATTGGGTGGACATATGGTGCAACCGGTTCTGGCAAACTGTACAGAATCATGGTCCGGGATTTAGTTCGATTCCGGCACGGACCAATAGGATACGGAGCAGCAATGCCGGAAGTTGTTGCTCCATTGGTAAAAATGTTTAGTTATTGTTGAGGTTGACAGCCCTTGGCCGAAAAATTTCGGGTCATTCCGGTACGTAAAATCGGCTGTCGGGGAATGGAATGCCCTCTATGATCACTGATGGTGGTGGTGGGTAAAAAAATTTAAATTAATATTAAGAATGTATGATAATATGGACAATTTTATACATTTGTACATGGAATTTGTATGTACCTATTCGTGTAATTGTCTATAACCAGATCTACCAGAGATTGAGACTGAAAATAACTGGACCATATAACCAAAGTTATTGAATTGTGATTTATTTTTGGTTTTTAAAATAAATCACTCAGAATAACAGTTATAAAATGATTTTTACTTAAATTGTTTAATATAACGTTTACTATTTTTGTTTTGTGACATATATTTTTCGCTGAGCACTTGTTCTTTGCTATAATTTCTGAAGATAGTATGTGTCTAAATGAATAAAACAAATGTTATTCATTTAAAAAAGGTTTATATAGACGGGCATTTCATTGTTTACTCAAATTAATTACCTGAGGATGTGTATGAATCTTTAAATGTGGCTGCTGTATATGCGGCTGAACCTGTTGAGGTGATGAAGAAGTTATGGTTGTGGCTTGTGAAGAATTAGAAATTGTATCCTTCTCTGCCGTCATTTTCCGTAAAACGGAAGTAGGTGTAAAAGCTAATGGTGTAGGCGAATTTACATGTCTTGATGTTTGTTGTTGTTGGTGCCCTTGTTGAGAAATCATGGAATTTGAGTTTAATGACTGTTGATGTTGCTGATTGAAATTTGATGATTCAAGTTCTTGTTGCTTGTGAATTTCTTGTCTTCTTCTTAGTGCCTCATGTTGTTCTACCTCTAATTTCTTTTTAAATAGAGCATTTTGCATTATGGCTTGGGTGTGCATTTGTAGTTCGCGTTGAGTTGGCATATCTTGAAATTAATTAAAAATAAACAATTTAAAAGTCAAATACATATTTATATAACATAATGTTTGTAACTTACGTAGTGCAGAGTCTTCATGATGATGTGAACGTAACATGGAAGAAATAGCCTGCTGTTGATCTGGCAATATTGAACAAACGTTTTCGTTTGTTATAACTTGATTTTGTTTTTGTGCAGGAACTATTTGAGGAGGTAATGACGCAACAACACCTCCACTTGTAGGTATAGAAACAACGTTTAATGATGCATTTAAAGGTGTACCACAGCGAGATCTTTCATTGAACACGCTACTATTAGTTTCGTTAGCAGTGCTTATGTTCAGTTTATTTAATTCATGCTCCAAAAGATTGAGTGAGACTTCTCCCCTGGCTAAAGCTTTATATATAAAAACAAATTAAATTGAAAAATTAGAGAATATCTTTTAACACTTAAGTATGGTATATAAACTTTTACAAAATAAAGGTTTTTTGTAAGAACACAAATAATGTGTCTACTGAGACATTGTTATGATAATGGTTGACACCCATTCACAGTTTTAAAACTTAAATGCATTTGATTTTATTTTGTAATTAATAAATAAATACATTTTAACATTTTCTATAGTATAATAAAGAGTTTTACAACTTTCTTTTGCATATATACATATGTACATACTTTGTACATTTGAATAATTTGTTTGCACAAAGTTTAGATTTTCGGTTTATTATTGAATTTCTTTAATTTTTTAAGCAAATATGAAACATTAAAACGTTTACATTTGTTCGTTAGATTGTCTTTTTATGCCCTTTACTTTGCAATTCTAATATGTATATTAGGGTAGGTCGAAAAAAAAGTTGAGTCAGTCACCCCCTAAGATTTAAGATATGTTAATAACATTTTCAAAAATATAAAAAATATTTTTTTGCCACGCCCTTTTTATATATTATGCCGTCATTTTAAGTCCGATCGTAACATATGATATATCAATATTTATGGCTTGGATGTAGCTACATTTCACCCTTAGATGATTTTTAAATTAGACGTAACATTCTATGCCCGACTACTGATATCTCGGATCCTTCCCCAAAATCTAAAATATTGGCTATACTGAAATAAAATACATTTAATTACATGAAATATAGGCTTTTAAAATGCTCACTTTTATGCCTAAAGAGCTATTACACAGGTATATAAATATACCTGTATAGTTCCAAATACAAACAATTAATTTGTTAGGGATATGGTAAAAATTTTTTTTAATTAATTTCCAATACAAAAAATTGCATACTACTCGCTATATTAACAAAAGAAATATTATTTTATTCGGCATTTAATTCCATAATATAACAAAATCATGTCGGTACATAAAAAATTTACTTTTTACTTTTATTTATATAACAAGTACGAGTGCTATATTCGGCTGTGACCCTTCACCATAGTGTATTTTTATCTTTTATAAATTTTACATTTTTTCCTGACTACATTATTATTACACCAAAAGCTAAACAAAAAGAACAATAACAACGCTAAACGAAATAAAAAACAAAATACACAAGGCATCTAAATCGAAACGAAAAACACAGAAAAACAAATACAAAAATAACAACGCAATGACGCCAACAGCATCCAAACATACAAAAAATACACAGCTGAATAAAACCAAATACATCTACACACACACGTGTATATCTTTTTCTAATATACAGTGTTGTTGTTGCTTTTTTAACAAAGCATGAAAAAATATGACATTTTTTGATGAAATTTTCAGGTTGTTTCGGATTTTTGCTCATATCTCCGTTATTTACCGACCGATTTTGCTGATTTGAAATAGCGATCTTCTCGAAAGCATGTCTAATATAATTATTGAAGATTCGGATCCCGCCGATATCTGGGGTCCTCTAAAAACTGATTTCAACAGACAGACGGACATGGCTTAATCGACTCCGCTATCTATAAGCATCCAGAATATACTTTATATTATAGAAATTACAAACGGAATGACAAACTTATATGTACCCTTCTTACGAAGGTGAAGGGTATAAAAATCTATGAAAAATTAAAATGTTATGTTATTTATAAATCCCGAAAATTCCGGGATCCCGATATCGGGATTCCGGGATTCATTTAAAAATCCCGAATCCCGGGACTTTTAAAAATTAGTCCCGATGGGCATCCCTGTGATTAATATTTTTATTATAAATTAGCCATTATTTTTACTAGGTTCATATTTTTAGAGAATCGGGAATGGCATACCAGATATGAGCATAATATAAAATATGATTCATTTTTTAATATATCATTTATATTGAATTTTGTCTTAATTTCCATATACTATTATTGGTGAAAAACTGATTTTCTGAAAGAGAGCTAGGATCAATTATGGATCGATCCTATTAAAATTTGGTATTTGATTTATTTTCTTATAAGAGATAGATTTGCATAATTTCATCCTAATTGTAGTGTTTAAGAGGAAATGAACGACCTTTTTTGTATGTTTGGATTCCAAACATACAAAAAAATACACAGCTGAATAAAACCAATACATACGTGTATATCTTTTTCTATATACAGTGTTGTTGTTGCTTTTATAACAATTTTTTGATGAAATTTTCAGAGGTTGTCTCGGATTTTTGCTCATATCTCCGTTATTTACCGACCGATTTTGCTGATTTTAAATATCGATCTTCTCGAAAGCATGTCTAATAGAATTATTGAAGATTCGGATCTCGCCGATATCTGGGATCCTCTAAAAACTGATTTCAACAGACAGACAGACGGACCAGAATATATATACTTTGTAGGGTCGGAAAATTATATTATAGAAATTACAAACGTAATGACAAACTTATATATACCCTTCTCACGAAGGTGAAGGGTATAAAAATAGAATTTTATTTTTTTAAATAAAGTTTTGAAAAGAAAATTAGAAATGTATAAAAACGAAAACATCAAAATATGCACTAAAAGAGTAAAATATGCTCTAAAAACTCGAAAATATGCCTTAAATATGCTAAAAAGTCAAATCATGCAAAATTATGTTCTTATGGATAAAATATGCAAAAATATTCTCTAACAAATCGATGCCAAAATTCTCAAATTGGTCTGAAACTTGTAAATATCTTATCCATGAGTCCATACGACGCACCACAAAAAACATGCATTTACATATTTTGGTTTCCCTGATGACGACGTAATATAAAAAAACAAAAATATATAAAAAAAAATTTATATTTTTAGAAATGTTATTAACACATCTTTAATTCTAGGGAGTGACTGACACATTTTTTTTGTCCATAGAGACCGACCCATTCTAATGTGTATATTATAAATATCGACAGTTGCCGAGTATAACTCGGAACAACCGAGTTATATATATATATATATGTATATATATATATATATTATTATATATATATATATATTATATATATATATATTATATATATTATTTATATATATTATATATATATTATATATATATATATATATATATATATTATATATATATTTATATATATATTATATATATATATATATATTATATTATATATATATATATATTATATATATATATATATATATATATATTATATATATATATATTATAGTATATATATATATATATTAAATTTTATTTGTGTGTGTGTGTGTGTGTGTTTTTTTGTTTTCTTAGTTGTTTAGCGTTTTTGTTGTTGTTCCTTTTATTTTGCTTTCATGTAATAATAATGAAGTCGGGAAAAATTTTAAACTAATATGTTTAAAATACACTATGGTGAGGAGTATATAAAATTCAGCACAGCCGAATATAGCACTTTTACTTGTTTATTATGTAATTAATCATTTATACTTCATTTATAATTCAAATTTTTAAAAATAAATACAAAAACTCCATGTAAGAAATCTAACGTTAGCCCTATACAAAACCATGGATCTTTTCAATAAAATAAGACCACATATATGTACATATATATCAAAAGAAAAAAAATTAAATACCTTTATTTTGATCATCAGTATAGGGTAGTTTTTGAGAAAATTCAGTTTTTATTACAAAATAAATAAAATATTTTTTCACCACTATATATGAGAGTAGAAAATGTTCTATATTTTATTGGTGGTATTTTAAGTAAATGTTATAGTTATAATTTGGAAATAAACCTGTTTAAAAAGCTTTCTGAGATATTTGAAAATTATTATGGGGAAGGCAAGTAAATAGTGATTTGTCAATTCAGTCATATTTGCAAAAATGAATATTGAAAATTAAAAATATATTTCATATCTATCGCCAATAGAAGTGAAAATTTTGTTCCCTTAAAAATTTTCATTTTCCTGGAAGGGAAAATTGCTATTGTGAACTTGTTGTTTAGAAAATTCCATCAACAAATTTCACAACAGGGAAATTTTTTTCAGGAAAAAAAATTAATGAACGAAAATAGTTAAAAGGGAACATATGACTTAAGTTGGTTTTAGTGAAATTTTTCAAATCACGTCGAAAATTTCACCACTCATAGAGAGTTTGTTTGTGAGTGAAATGACGTAGAAATTTGTTGTTGGCCACCCCTATTTTAAGTTCAAAATATTTATGGCTAGTTAGGAAATCTTTATTAAGCAAAGTTCTTGCGCCCGGCCATAAGCCGTATATTCAGAATTCTTCATTAAGCGAAGCCGGTGTTGGACTTACCATAGAGATAAAAATCCTTGCGAACGGCCGTATTCCGTCTATTTAAATTGTTTTTGAAATCAAATATCTATTTCATTTGATTAGATAAAGAAAAAAAAATAACCTTAAATAAAATTAAACTTTGGAGCCCCGCCCACACGAAAGTAGGTGTGGCCGACAAAAAATGTATATCTTTTATCGTCTAGAGATGCTCTAAATTGTATTTTTTTTGACAAATGTCACTAAAACCGATTTGTTCCATATTCTGTTTATAGATAAATAATTTCATCATTCTAAATATTCCTATTTTTGGTCATAGCTCATATATAAAGTGATCAATATCGTTTCGAAAATCATCTAAATATAAATCATGAAAAATGTAGATATTGGAGTAAAATCCGAAAGGAATTTGCCCGATTTTTCTTGTCATCAGCAGGATCGGCCCATATTAGGTTATTGCACCCATAAAAGATCGATATCTGAAAAGCACTTAATATAAATTTTTCTGGATCAAATCAAATTTAGTTCTATATATAATGATAATTCTAAAATTATTCATTGCGAAAAAAATAAATATTATTGGGATTTTATAGTTTATCCTAATAGTTTAGAAAAATCTAGTTTTTACCATATATGTATTTCTCGACCCTATAAAGTATATATGTACATACAGTGTCTCTCATAAGTATTCGAATTTAGGTATTCTATGGAAAGAAACCAAATTTAATAATATTTTTTGTGTGCAAAATAAATAAATACATTTGTTATATTATCGGGACAGTCCTTAGGTTTCATATCACAATTTTTATAACTTGATAAATTTACATTTACTTAAATTAATTAAGCTTTTTTAAAGGAAGTCCATAAAATTACCTCACAAAAGTATTCGAATTTTTCCTGTATTTCACATTTCATCATATTATACGAATCATGAAATTAGAATTAAATGTTTTTTTTTTTGCTTAAAATTGTTTAAGGGGTTACTATCAACCGAAGGGATATATTTTTGGCCCATTTGGGACACAATTTTGGAGCGATTGTACCAACGTTATAAGTAAAATCATTATCGAAATGCGTGTGGAGTAATCGTAAATACAAAAAAATGCAGAAAATTTTGTGCTAAGAAAAATATAAAGAAAATAATTTAAATTAATCAATTATAATTGGAGTATTTCTGTGAAAATGTGTTAAGAAAGACTGTTTTATTGTTATTTGTGAACATTAATAATATCAAATAAAAAAAATAATAAAAACCTGTGATCGGTAGCACTGTCTGATATACATATGTACATATATGTTTCTTCGTTGCTTGGACATACTACTTATCTCTTATAATATCCGTTTAAAAATTTAATGACAAATTTAACAAGCGTTGAAGATTTCATTGAGTTTTGTTCATAAATAAAGATTTTGTCATATATTTCATATTTGTTTAATTACTAAAACTATGATTTATATCAAAATTTTAATAGGGTCACAGATAGCTACAACAATTTAGTCCATATGTATCCCTTAATATCGTTTTTTAGTTAGATATGGAACTTCTCGACCCTTTACAACAAATTTCAAGCCAATATCTCAATTACATTCAAAAATATGTTCATTTAAACCTGTATCCTTTAATTTAATATTTTTCATATTTTGGTATTAAATATGAGAGAACATGTTTAAATCTTATATTTACCTATTTTCTATTTGTTTGCTAATCCTTATAATTGAAAGGTCCTATTATGCTTAAATTTTCAGAAATTTATAACTATTTTTTACCTAAATTTTTTTCGACAGATCATATACAGGTAATGATAATTTCTATTCATTCACTAATAAGAAATATCAATGACTGAATTACAGGTTATAGTAATATAGTCCTAAATTTAATAGGTAGACAGTTCGTAATTTTTGACTTTGGAATACCTGTATCGGAAATGACAAGAATTGGTATATAAGTAAACTTCTCAGATTTTAAGTACTATATTTAATAAATCTACAATGAAGATTACATTAACGTACGAAGAGTTGTGTTCCGTTTTATGGAGTGTATCTTCAAAAGGGCTAAAAAGAATTGAAGACATTTCAAATTATATAAAAACTACATATAGTAGAAAAGTAGACAAAACAGGCATATCAAAAATTGAAAACTTTTTAAAACTTTTTGATGTAAAAAGTAAGTCTGTGGATGGAAATCAAAAGAAATTTCGATTAAAATTTTGTAGTTGGATGGAAACTACTACGGAAATCTCAACTTACAACACATCAGCAGGAGCGCCTTGCAAGTCATACGAAGACTTATGTTCAAGGTAAAAAAACACAAAAACTTTTTTCAATCTCAAATGAGGAAATTGCTGATACATTTAACGAAATGCTGAAAAAGGAAAACCAACCTATGGGTGCCGTACATATTGCAACTATTCTTCCTAATGCATCACCAAAACGACTTAAGCGAATTGTGGAAAGTATACCAACTCCAACATCACAATCAAATTTTACTGTAGAGGAAGCAATAGCGGTTATGTTGGAACTGGGTCTCAGTCGAAATATGTACCAAATATTAAGGAAAGCTCTGCATGAAAAAGGACACAATATATTACCATCATACAAGGCGATCCAGGAAAAAAAAAACAAACTATCCTACCATCACCTACTGCTGTTAATGATGTGGAAGCTTGTATTGATATATCATCTTTGCTCGAAAACACAGCATCAAGAATTGTGTCAGACTTTTCAGAAGACCAACTAAGGAAAATTCATAACTGTGATGTTGTCTTAATGAGTAAGTGGGGATGTGACGGTTCATCAGCACTTCCAGAATACAAACAAGCTTGTGGAAGTCGGACATTAGCTGACTACAAAAGTGTATTTATGTCATCATTAGTGACATTACGAATTCTTTCATATTCTCTTAATCCATCATCGTCAAGCATCGGAAATTCATTTGAAGATATATGGATCAATACAACTCCGGGTTCAAAAAATTTTTGTAGACCCATTGGATTTCAATATAAAAAGGAGTCAAAGAAAACAACAAAAGATTTAGTGGAATATTTAAAAGATGAAATAAATGAACTGGAGCCCATTTGCATTAAAATAAAGGAATTCTCTATTAACGTATCATATCAGCTATGCTTAACAATGATTGATGGAAAGGTCAGCAATGCCATAACAGAAACTACTCAGTTGCTGATCAGCATTTCTCGAA
Organism: Lucilia cuprina; assembly: GCF_022045245.1. Taxonomy (NCBI): domain Eukaryota; kingdom Metazoa; phylum Arthropoda; class Insecta; order Diptera; family Calliphoridae; genus Lucilia; species Lucilia cuprina. Next base: position 14,476,319 of record NC_060949.1, on the reverse strand, counting down.
GTAAGATCTGTACGCAACTATTTTAAAAACCACACAGAAATACAAGGTGAATTTCATCATCCCCCGACAGCCGGTTCTACGTACCGGAATGACCCGAAATTTTTCGGCCAAGGGCTGTCAACCTCAGCAACAACTACACATTTTTACCAACGGAGCAACATCTTCCGGCATTGCTGCTCCGTATCCTATTGGTCCGTGCCGGAATCGAATTAAATCCCGGACCATGGTTCTGTACAGTTTGCCAGAACCGGTTTCACCATATGTCCACCCAAATAAGGTGCAACACTTGTTTGGGCTGGTGTCACCTCAGAAACTGCTCTGGACTAAATCATCATCGGGAGTGGTCGGAGACTTTTGTCGCCCCATGCTGCCAACAACAGCGACGAAATTCATTGGCAGCATCGACATCGTCATCGTCGTCATCTTACGCCACACCTCCACCCTCCCCACCGCAATCACAACAACCGCAGCAAAGACAACATCTTTATCAGCAACAACAACCCTCGCCGCTGACTCCATCGATTGCGGTCCAGAGACCTGGGGTGATATCCATATTGCAGTTTAACTGCAATGGCCTCCAGAGTAAATTACCCGAGATAACCAGATTTATGCAGCAAAACAACATCGTGGTCGCTGCGGTCCAGGAGACAAAACTGACGAGTAATTCCAGTCTGCACAGTTGTAACGGTTACAACGTTCTCCGAAAAGACCGCACCAGAAGCAACGGTGGGGTCATTGCATTTATAATTCATAACACAGTGCAGTATAGAGCTCTTTCCCTTGATCTCAACGCTAGGGACCAATACCTTGAAGTCCAAGGTATTGCAGTCAGATCGGGGGAAACCGACCTAGAGCTCTATAATGTCTACATTCCGCCAGTAGCCAGTTGTCCATCAGGCTACCGTCCCGACATTAGGACATTATTAGACGGCGATATGCGTCTAGTCCTTGGGGACTTTAACGCGCATCATCAGCTCTGGCACTCTAGTCTAGGGGAAGACCAGAGAGGCGCGTCACTGGCGGAACAAATTGATGAATCCACCTTCTGCACAATAAATGATGATGCCCCCACACGGATTATGGGTAACTGCGCCAGCTCTCCAGACATCACAATAGCGAGCTCTGGTCTGATAAACTACGCAACGTGGAGAGCAGTAGTTTCGGTCTCTCTCCAACCCGACGAAGAAGGATGACAGGGTCGCGATTAAGTTTGCAGATACCACAATTTCCGACCCTGAACGGTTCTCGCGTGCATTTTGCCGACTTTTTATTGAGCACCCAGAGAGAGATAAGGCGAAACGAAGTGTTGTTCGCAAACTTCACAACCTTCCAGTCTCGAACATTCCACAACCTTTTACCCCGTCTGAAGTGGCAGTGGCAATCAACGCAGCCAAACCATCTAAGGCGATTGGCCCCGACGGCATATCCATGCTGATGCTGAAACACCTTGGCGAACGGGGAGTCGAGTACTTGACAATGGTTTTTAACCTGTCAATGAGCAGCCTGATAATACCCGATGCCTGGAAAAAGGGTAGAGTCATCCCGATACCGAAACCAATGAAAACGCAACAGAGGGTCAATCTTACAGGCCGATTTCCCTCCTGTTACCTGCCGTGAAGAATCTTGAGGCCATCTTCCTCCCTCAGCTGTCCTGCCGTGTAACAGCAGCTCGCCACCAGCATGGATTCCGTAAGATGCACAGCACTACCGCCATAACCACTGAGATCTCACAAGGCTTAAACCAGCAGAGGCCTTGTGAAAGGACACTCCTAGTGACGCTATAATTATCGAAAACCTTCGATACAGTCAGCCATGCCACACTCTTCCAGGACATCCTGCTGTCCACCATGTCCTAAAACTTGAAGAGGGATTGTATATTATCTGAGTTGAGTTTAGAGATAAATATTCAAAAACTCGTAGAGTTAAACAGTGTGTACCGCAGGATTTCATATCCCCCTATTGTTTAACTTCTACCTCTCTAAACTCCCAGACCTCCACAAGTGTGGAAGTTATATCATATGCGGACGACTGTACCATTGACGGGCCAAAACGTTGATGAGCTATGCGATCGAGTGAATGGTTATCTCGGAGAAATGCACAATTTCTTCACTGGACGTAACCTGAAACTATCACCAGCGAAGTCTTCAGCTACACTTTTCACCACCTGGACGAAGGAGGTTAACCTGAACCTAGGCGTCGTAGTCAATGGAGACCAAATACCGAATGTGATTACCATTGACAGCCTGTTTACTTTCTCAGTTCATGCCACTGCAATTACGTACAGATTGCGAAGTAGAAACAAGATCCTCAAAGCGCTAGCCAGCAGTACTTGGGAAATGGGCAAAGAAACCTTGTTGGCTACCTATAAAACAATTGGGCGGCCTATTTAATGGCTATTTTAATGCGAAAATATTTTCGATTTAGCATTCTAAAATGTCAGAAATATGTGTTAGCCAAGTTGCGTTGCGAAAGTTGAAACAAAACTGGTAAACTGATTTTGGTATATTCTAAGGCAAAATTATTTTCGATTAGCCTTACTAAGTATAAGAAATTTTTATTAGCAAAGTTCGGTTGTGAATGTTTGGTCAAAACGGGTAAAAAAGGGATAAATGATGAAAAACGGACAAAAGTGCTGTAAAAAGTGATTTTTGTCTGTTCTAAAGCTAAATACTTTCGATTTGGTTTTTAAAGTGTCAGAAATAGACAGGACAGGAGGTTGGTCTCACACCAAATAGATCCACTAAGACGGTATTTTTGTACGTTTTCGTACTTTTTGAAATTTTTATAATATTAAACCTATAAACATGAAATTAAGCATGTATGGCGCGGATTAAGAGCGAACCCATAACAGGAGACTTTTTGGTACTTTTTTGTTCTTCAAAAGGTACTTTTTGAAATTTATATAATACTAAACCTAGAAACATGAAATTAAGCATGTATGGCCCGGATTAAGTGAGGACCCATATAAGGGGCTTTTTCGTTCCTCAAAATTTACTTTTTGAAATTTCTACAATATTGAACATAGAAGCATGAAATACGGCTTAAATGAGAACCCAAAATTGTGGACCTTTTGGCACTTTTCGTTCATCAAAAGGTACTTTTTGAAATTTCTATAATATTGAACCTAGAAACATGAAATTTAGCATGTATGACCCGTATTAAGTGATAAAGGGACTTTTTGGTACTTTATCGTTCTTCAAAAGGTACTTTTTGAAAATTCTAAAATTTCAGTAGTACAACATTAAGAAATAGTGAGGTTACCACAAATTTACAATTTTAAATTTTTTTACAAAAACTATAAAAAGGTTCGCTAACGAGGTAGCGAGTTATAAGCTAGTCATTTAATAAAAAGTAAGGTTCATTTCATTCATTAATTTATAAAATGCTTTAAAAACAAACTTAAAAATCAGTATAAAACTAAAACAAGTAAGAAGTTATAGTCGTGCTAGGCCGACCCGGCAAAAAAGAACTTCCAATGATGCGAAAAAAATAAAATTTACTACATGGAAGCACTGAAAAATTCACTTAATCCTCCTTTGGAAGTGGTGACAAATGTTCTTCTTTTGAAGTACTTCGTTTTATTGCTGTACAATTATAAAAATAAAATGTTATTTAGTGTTCATAATAAAAGATTTAAGTAGAGTTGTACCTTGTCTCAGGTATACTTTAGCCATTTTTGTTGAATAAAATTGTGTATATTTAAATCATATTTCGAAGGGGGCTTTGAATAGGGGCGAGGGTTAAATGAGGCTCTATCATAAAAAATTTATCAGGGTCATGAAAGCTAGTACAGAATTAGTTTTTGCAGCTTTTTATCGAGATTTGAGTTTATTGAACATAATTATAAACTATTCCAGGGTACAGTTATATGGACCGATCATTAACATTTTTAATAGGCTTCACTATTGAGACAATAGAAAATTTTATTGAATTATTTTCAAAAATACTATAGTTTAAGTACAAGGTTTACAAGGACAGACGGAAGGACATAGTTAAATCGACACAGAAAATAATTCTAAGCCGATTGGTATACTTAAAAATGGGTATAGGGTCAATATTATTGTGTATTGCTACAGACTTTTAAGTGCTTAATGGTATGAAAAATCGTTTTTTACCCAAATGCCAAGATTTTGGAGGTGTATGGCAAATTTCAAAAACAGATTCCTTGTCAAGTCGGATCCTCCCAGGTATTTCTTTTTTCGATTTTTTAGAGTACCAAATTGGCCCAATAATTCTGATTATCATAAATAAAAGATAAAGAATTCGTAAACATTAAACAAATACAATATTAAATGTTATTTATGTTTTTGTTTATATAAAAGTCCTACACCCGAAACTCAATATTCGAAGCCGCGCTTCTCATATTTATGAATGTTTATTTAGTTATTTAAAAAATGAACTTTAACTGAACAAATATTATATTGATCACAGATAAAAGTGATATAAAAATTTAATTTTTTCAGATTCATGGCCAACAAATGTCCTATCAGCTTGGAAACCAACCCAGAATGATACTTGGTGGGGGAAATTTTCAGTATATGCACCAACAACAACAAATTGCTCCAGCTGCAAATGGTAGTCCACAAATGTCTCCTCAACAAAAATCTCAAATACGCAATCAACCACCAGGATCTTTAAAATGGCCACTTATTACACATTCAACAGTGGAATCAAATCATCCTCTACATAATAACATTCCTAACAAGCCAATGGGTAAGTAGTAGCTTTTATTATAACAAAAAAAGAGAAATATACAACAATAAACGAAATTTAAAGGACGACCAATTCTAAAAGGACCGGGACCTATTCAGCCACACAATGCACATAATCCACTAGGACAAAATCATGCGAATGTAAATCAAAATTCACAACCCAATCAAACAGTGGTGTCTATGCAAAAATATCCAACGATGCAACAACCAAGACAAATCGTTGGTCAACAGTTTTCAAGTCATATAATTCAACAAATACCAACATCTCAACAAAACAATATGCAACAGCAGCAGCTATTTCAACAACGATCAGTTGTAATGCAACGTCAGCAAATTCAACAAAATGACTTGGGGAATCATGCACGTAAGTTAGCTCAATATTTTTTATTAATAAACATACTATGTTCAGGGATCATAAAATATTTAAAATTTTTAATAAATACTATTCTTTTGGAATTAAACCTAATTGAAATTGCCGAACTAAAATATTGGCACGAAAGCACTTTATGTTTTTGTCGATTTTCCCTTAATTAAATCGATTTTTTTTATAAATTCACTAATAAAATTTTTTTATTTAAAAACATTTTTAATTAGAAAAAAAAACTTTAGTATTTTACATAATTCTATAGTTTTGAGACAAATTGTTAAAAATTGCAAAAACTAACGTTTTCAAAAAGTAAAGTTCTTATATATTTTTGTCCACTCTTTTCTATTTCATTTTTTCTTTTCCCTCATTTACTAAGCATTTACTTACGTAACACGGGTTAAATAACCGAGCTGATCCTCCCAAGTATGAATTGTGCCATATTCTTAAAGATGATATTTAGCATTATTATAACTACTTCTTTAGGTATTGTTACAATTATTCCCTCTATCTACGCATTATCTTTTTAGGGATTGTGCTATTGGAACGACCCCGTAATATAATAGTTGTCGTCTGATGCTGCGCATTTTTTATTCTTTAGATTTCTGAAAATCACAATAATTTCCTGCTCGCGTTATCTAGATACTATAGAGTTGATCTAGTGGTGGTAAAAGTGGACGACAAGAAATGATTGATGTCATCGTCTATGTTTCTTATTCTATTCCCATACTCTATATCGCTTTTTACATACAACAAATTGTTTATTTATTATGATGTGGGCGATTTGATTCAGCGTGTAACCTTCGGGATTCTCACAAGTCAGTTACATCTATGTTTTTTTCATTTAAACATGAGTGAAACGTGAAAGAATATTTGGTACTCTGTATTTAACTCCTTTATGAACTCAGACGGATATTATCGTTACCTGTGATTATCCGTAAGGAAGAACTTCTTTCTAATTTTACTTAATACTAGTTTCTACGCCCTATTAAAAAGGAAATATTAAAAGTCATCTTGAAAATAGCAACAGCTCTCGTAGAGGGCAGCTGTCCTGTTATATTTTTTTATCCAAAACTGTTTTTTAGTTTGTAAAAATTACAAAAATGTAATTTCCATACAACTTAAATAAATGTACACACTTATTTGGCGTCTATGTTTGGACGTTAAAAAGTGTCCTGACATAAACGGTTCTTTAGTAAGGTACCGAACATTGTATAATTAGTTTTAGACTTATTCCAAAATTTGGTGGCGGCCGTATTATTTTAAATCATATATGTACCGATGATCCTGAATTCGTTTATAAGCTCTTCTGAACATATAGTTATATCTTCCCCCATATAAGGCCACCTTCAGAAATTGAATTTAAAGCTTATTGTCGGCTTAAATTGCAAGTATAGCTATAAAGTTCGATACACAGAGTTAAGTTTCTATCAAGTCAAAATCTCATAATAACATCAACCTAATGTTTGTAGGAAAGCATTCCATTCGGATATTCGGCATAGTCGAATATAACACTCTTACTTGTTTTTTTATGAAATTTGCAGAGATTGTGTCGGATATTTTCACATACTTATATCTGTAAATTATGGAAGCATTTTGCTAATTTTCAATAGAAATCTTTTGAAAATGTCAGAAAATTGATTTTACAAGACACACAGATAGATGGACCTGACGTAATCGACTCGGATATCTATATGGAACGGAAAACATTGCTAAATTGTGTTAACAATAACATAGAAACCGTTATTGTCAAAGCAAGCCTATCTAATAAGTAGATCTTTGGTATAAATTTTGTTAATATTTCAATTAAACTGAAAAACTTGATTGATAATAGAATGAAACTATTAAGTGTTATATATCATTGTAAAGCTACGCGTATGCTGGTGTACATACTTGTACTGCTGGTGTACTATGTACGTTACATAAATATAGCCTGCAGGAAATCTGGGATAATATAGAGTTTAAAATATGAAAATAAAATACAAAACATTACCAATTTCGAAAAACAGAAAAAAACATTTCGGTGATATTGTATGAGGTTTATAATGTAAAAATTTCAATTAATTACATTATATAATTCTATGTAAAAATTTGAAAATCTGGAAAATTTTTCGAAAAATTACGACATTTGTAATAATTTTGGAGTTGTATACAAATTTGTCATTAAAATCGTCTCCCGAGGACCTTTCATATGATACTAAATTTGCATATGGTCTATTTGTCAAAAATGTGAAAACAAATTGTTAAAACCTTAAAGAAGGACATTTTAATCTTTTGATCCAGCTAACCAAATATTGACGTCAGGAAAAAAAATTTTGAGAAATGGCATTTTAGAAATAAATTAAAACATGATGAAAAACATATGAAAATTGTCGTAGAAGTTGTAAAGAGCATTTGCACAGAAAACAAAAACAACATTGTTATGATTATTGCAACAGCTCCTAACATACTAAGCATACAACGTTAAAATATTGTGAAAAATTGTGAATTCTATTTATTATTCTAGTCTATCATTTCTTTCACTATCACTTGAAGTGTAAAGGTTTAAAGTTCTTTAAACCTTTTTATTAAAATACGGTTATTCCATTCTGTGTTTAACAACAAAAAACTCTTGCAAAAATATACATATACAAAATTCTATTAAAAAAAAATATATCACAAAATTTAACGCAAACGTGTAGAAGATGTTGTTGCCTCTCAAAGGCAAAACATGAGTAAAAGGAAAAATAATAACAGTTCTCAGAGAACTGATAATACAAATTATTATCCTCTTCAAACAAGAGACGATGATGATAATGATGAAGTTGCTATCGAAACAGCTGTTCAAGTTAAAGTGCCACCAATAACTA
>NC_060949.1:14443394-14463394 GCF_022045245.1 Lucilia cuprina | reverse complement strand
GCTTAGCCGCCGCCGAACTATATTTAGTTGCTTGAGCCGCCGCCGAAACATTCGGCTTAAATCGACTCAAATTTTTTTTATGTTTTTATTAACTAGACTGTAAGTTCAATTATGTTTAAAATACACTATGGTGAAGGGTATATAAGATTCGGCACAGCCGAATATAGCACTCTTACTTGTTAAATGTCATATGGACGTAGTGCTTGTGTCGTAGCCATATCAAAAGTGATTTTTAATGTCAAATGAAACAAGCATAAATTTGGTGGCAAACAATATTTAGCGTTATCGTTTTACTCGTTTCAATCTTCCAACAAAGTTGGAATAAAAATTGAGGATTCTAACCTTGTTATACATAAATAGAATTTCAAAAAGGCAGTGGTATCTATATCTATACGATGACTAAATTCGATCTAGTGAAGCATAAATTGATCTCCGATAATAATCGAACACACAACCCCAGACTGATAAGCTACATATCACACTACTAGCTTGCTTGCCTGAGGCATTCTGCAACATTTCATTATAGTACTAGCTATACAGTGTACTTGCTACCTAACTAATAAACCCACTTTACAATTTTTGAAGGTACTAGCTATAACAGTTTCACAAATATGTATATGATTTTTATATTTACATCACCTGTGTGATCCCAAGCCAACTATGGCAAGTTCTCCTGGGAGAAGCCTGCGTCTCCCTGGCTAGTCTGCTAATTTTATGTAATTAATGTTCATACTAACGTAACTCCCAAAAATTTTTGTGACTGTTATATTTTCTCAAATTTATACTTTCCTATATGGTATGTGTTACGCCCATTGTAGCTAGCCCGTCTATTTTATTTTCATATCTCTACATGGATGTCTAAATAGTCTATAAAAATTTACATATCTTACGTGGTATGTAAATGAGCCGACTTCAAATTATGAAATAAAAGGTAGTCTATAGTTCGTTCTTTCCATACATACAGAAAGGCACTGTCAAATACTGCCAAATACTCAAATATGTCAAGTCCTCATAACATTCATTAAAATTTGTATACATGTGTGAGTTGTTTGAAAAATAAAAATAAAATAATGGTTTTACGTTTGTCAGGTTAACTACCTTGAGCTCTCTTCCCTTTAAATATGTTACATTCGCCCTTTCGTTGCCGACTTCTCCCGAGTGACCTGGTATCCATATGATGTGAACCTTACCTCTGGAAGAGTATTCAGTTAAAGCTTTTTTAATAATACAATACGGTGTTAGATTAACTTCTATCGCCTAATATCGCCCTAATTGCCTAGGGTTCCCTTGTTTGGGTATAAATATTACCCTTGCATCCTGCCATTTAATGGGAGAATATGTGAATTTCAAGCATGCAGTGAATATCTTAAACAGATGTACTGAAACCTCCATCTGTAAATGTGCCGGAAAAATGCCATCCGGCCCTGCAGCTTTATAGGGACAGATGTAATTAAAGTTTCCATGTTAGACGCTCTTTTCTCCAATATCGGTATATCGTTTGGCTTTTCGAAAATTTTTCTTATATTAACTAAGCTTACTACGATACTCATCCCAGTATACTGCGGTCTTTTTACGCCGTGCCGGGTTAAATAGTTTGCAAAGAGTCTTACCAAGGTTTCGGATTTCCCCGGTTACATAAAATGTACTTATTTGGTGTCTATGTTTGGACATTAAAAAGTGTCCTGACATAAACGGTTCTTTAGTAAGGTACCGAACATTGTATAATTAGTTTTAGACTTATTCCGAAATTTGGTGGCGGCCGTATTATTTTAAATTTTTTATTTTAAACCGATGATCATGATTTCGTTTATAAGCTCTTCTGAACATATAGTTATATCTAATACTTCTTCTCTGATTCTATTGACGGAGGTAGCTTTATTACGTAAGTTCAATGTGTGCATAAGGTCTTGTCCCTGCGATTGTTATCTTTCCTTTGTGCCTCTTCAGTTTCATCCGTCATTGGTGGTAGTGTCGAAGAATCGAAAGACATGTAAATATATGCAAGGTACATGTTGCCACGACCTTACTTTAGCACCCTTGCATACGATGTGGATAATCCCGTTGAGAGGAGAAATTATAAATTCTTGTGACATAAGATGCATATTCTCGGTCGAGACCTAGTATCAGCGTAGAAAAATGGAAATTTACGTGATTTAATCCAGAAAGCTTGTTGCAAATCGTCCAAGGTTCCTGGATTAAAGCTATATGTATCATACCTGTATTAATTTTAGCCATCAGAGCGTTAGTAGCCGTCAGGGTTGGGGTAGTGCACTAAATTTGCAGTTTTTACAAATTTTAGTGATAGTGCAAAATTTTTCACTATCACTAATAGATATTTAGTGGTGAGTTGAAAAAGTACAGCCTCACTAAGCAATAGTGGTAGTGATACAAAAAAAATGTTCACTTAAATTAATTTAGTGATAGTGAACACCCTTTTTTTACAGCTTAGTGCAAATTTTTTTCTCCACTAATAGAATAGTGGAAAAATAATATAATTCACTAATCTAAAGCATTCATGTAGTGATTGTTAAACATTTGCACTTTTTTAATTGTAGTGCAAAATTTTCACTACCACTAATGGTTAGTGATAGTGGAAAAATTTTCACTACCACTATTTTTTAGTGGATATATGTTTCACTATCACTAATTTTTTCTGTATTATACAGAACAGTACACATATAAAATAAAAATATTAAACAATTCTGACACAAATGTTGATAATAAAGGTTTTTTCAACTATAAACATTTACTATCTAGTATTTGCTTTCTTTTTTTACTTCCCCAATAAACCAAACGATATTATAACGATATCACTTAGGTGATAAAAACTATGATAGAAATTTCGATTAAAATTTTGTAGTTGGATGGAAACTACTACGGAAATCTCAACTTACAACACATCAGCAGGAGCGCCTTGCAAGTCATACGAAGACTTATGTTCAAGGTCAAAAAAAGAGGGTCACACAAAAACTTTTTTCAATCTCAAATGAGGAAATTGCTGATACATTTAACGAAATGCTGAAAAAGAAAAACCAACCTATGGATGACGTACATATTGCAACTATTCTTCCTAATGCATCACCAAAACGAATTAAGCGAATTGTGGAAAGTATACCAACTCCAACATCACAATCAAATTTTACTGAAGAGGAAGCAATAGCGGTTATGTTGGAACTGGGTCTCAGTCGAAATAAGTACCAAATATTAAGGAAAGCTCTGCATGAAAAAGGACACAATATATTACCATCATACAATTCGCTCCAGGAAAAAACAAACTATCCTACCATCACCTATTGCTGTTAATGATGTGGAATCATCATTAACAGCATCAAGAATTGTGTCAGACTTTTCAGAAGACCAACTAAGGAAAATTCATAACGAATTCGTTCATATTCCCTTAATCCATCATAGTCAAGCATCGGAAATTCATTTGAAGATATATGGATCAATACAACTCAGGGTTCAAAAAATTTTTGTAGACCCATTGGATTTGAATATATAAAGGAGTCAAAAATAACTGGAATCGACAAGGAGTTGCTTCGAAGAGTTAACACTATTTTAATGGCACTGAATAGTAAACATAAAATTATTGGAAATCGATTTGATGAATTTACATCTAAAATTTCTAAATTACTTGTATCTCTGTATCCATGGAGGGAACTAACACCAACAGTACACAAAGTATTGTGTCATGGTCAAATAATAATTGAATCGAATATTCTTCCACTTGGAGAGTTAACAGAAGAAGCCCAGGAAGCGAGGAGTCGAGATTTTAAGCATGTTCAACTTTTCAGCTTAAGAAAATGCTCCAGGCAATCACAGAATGAAGATATTTTTAATAGTTTACTTCTATCTTCTGATCCTGTTCTTTCAACTATACGAAAAAGATGGATTTGTTATGAAACTCTATCATCTCAAAACGAGGAAGATTTAGAGGACTTATATTACCTTATGGATATGTATACCGATATGACAGATTATTTTATAGAAAATAAGTAGTGTTAGGAATTAACTATATAAGTATGTTGTAAGAATTAATTGTATTATGTTTAAGATAAACAGTTCAAATAAAAAAAGCTATTATACTAAATGATGATATTGTATTAAATTGTGTTTTATATTTCGGTGGGCGGGAAAGGTGGTTTGTGTGGGGTGATTTAGGTGTTGTTGTGCGTGGCTCATAATAAAATTATATTTTTTTATTGTATATACAATGTTATAGTCTTTAATAAAATAATTAACTAAATAATTTTTAAAAATTGTCCAAATATTTTATTCAACACCAAATGTATGTTCTGTCATACTTAATACTAAAATATGAAAAAGATGAAATTAAAGGACACAGGTTTAAATGAACATATTTTTGAATGTAATTGAGATATTGGCTTGAAATTTTTTGTAAAGGGTCGAGAATTTCCATATCTAACTAAAAAAAGATATTAAAGGATAAATATGGACTAAATTGTTGTAGCTATCTGCGACCCTATTAAAATTTTGATATAAATCATAGTTTTAGAAATTTAACAAATATGTAATATATGACAAAATCTTTATTTATAAACAAAACTTAATGAAATCTTCAACGCTTGTTAAATTTGTCATTTCAAATAAGTAAATGCAAAAAAAAATTAAAAAGGTCAAAGGGCATCCCGCAATTCCCAAAAATAGGAATGAAATCCCAAAAATGGGATTTTTACATTTTTGCCCATAGGGTCCACATTTCTTTCAGGGCTGGGAAAATACTTTTGGAGTAAATAGAAAACATATTGAGGTTTCCAAAACTGCTTTTAGTTTTCTGATCCCAGCTTTGGGATTTTAGAACATGTCGCCCAAAGTTGAAGTTTTGATAAAAAATAGGTCATATTCGGAAGGACGCAGCAACATTTTCAAAAAATAGGACAAGTTTTTAACGCCAAAGCGTTCTGCGTAAAGATACCTTTTAAAAAACTATAAAATTGTTATATGTTCTTATTAATAAAAAAGTTAAGACACATTTTGGGCAAAAAACGGCAAAAATCTAAAATTTTTTGAATTTTTAAAGAAGACCAACTAAGGAAAATTCATAACGAATTCGTTCATATTCCCTTAATCCATCATCGTCAAGCATCGGAAATTCATTTGAAGATATATGGATCAATACAACTCAGGGTTCAAAAAATTTTTGTAGACCCATTGGATTTGAATATATAAAGGAGTCAAAAATAACTGGAATCGACAAGGAGTTGCTTCGAAGAGTTAACACTATTTTAATGGCACTGAATAGTAAACATAAAATTAATGGAAATCGATTTGATGAATATACATCTAAAATTTCTAAATTACTTGTATCTCTGTATCCATGGAGGGAACTAACACCAACAGTACACAAAGTATTGTGTCATGGTCAAATAATAATTGAATCGAATATTCTTCCACTTGGAGAGTTAACAGAAGAAGCCCAGGAAGCGAGGAATCGAGATTTTAAGCATGTTCAACTTTTCAGCTTAAGAAAATGCTCCAGGCAATCACAGAATGAAGATATTTTTAATAGTTTACTTCTATCTTCTGATCCTGTTCTTTCAACTATGCGAAAAAGATGGATTTGTTATGAAACTCTATCATCTCAAAACGAGGAAGATTTAAAGGACTTATATTACCTTATGGATATGTATACCGATATGACAGATTATTTTATAGAAAATAAGTAGTGTTAGGAATTAACTATATAAGTAGGTTGTAAGAATTAATTGTATTATGTTTAAGATAAACAGTTCAAATAAAAAAAGCTATTATACTAACTGATGATATTGTATTAAATTGTGTTTTATATTTCGGTGGGCGGGAAAGGTGGTTTGTGTGGGGTGATTTAGGTGTTGTTGTGCGTGGCTCATAATAAAATTATATTTTTTTTATTGTATATACAATGTTATAGTCTTTAATAAAATAATTAACTAAATAATTTTTAAGAATTGTCCAAAAATTTTATTCAACACCAAATGTATGTTCTGTCATACTTAGTACTAAAATATGAAAAAGATGAAATTAAAGGACACAGGTTTAAATGAACATATTTTTGAATGTAATTGAGATATTGGCTTGAAATTTTTTGTAAAGGGTCGAGAATTTCCATATCTAACTAAAAAAAAGATATTAAAGGATAAATATGGACTAAATTGTTGTAGCTATCTGCGACCCTATTAAAATTTTGATATAAATCATAGTTTTAGAAATTTAACAAATATGTAATATATGACAAAATCTTTATTTATAAACAAAACTTAATGAAATCTTCAACGCTTGTTAAATTTGTCTTTTCAAATAAGTAAATGCAAAAAAAAAAAAAATTGAAAAGGTCAAAGGGCATCCCGCAATTCCCAAAAATAGGAATGAAATCCCAAAAATGGGATTTTTACATTTTTGCCCATAGGGTCCACATTTCTTTCAGGGCTGGGAAAATACTTTTGGAGTAAATAGAAAATATATTGAGGTTTCCAAAACTGCTTTCAGTTTTCTGATCCCAGCTTTGGGATTTTAGAACATGTCGCCCAAAGTTGAAGTTTTGATAAAAAAAATAGGTCATATTCGGAAGGACGCAGCAACATTTTCAAAAAATAGGACAAGTTTTTAACGCCAAAGCGTTCTGCGTAAAGATACCTTTTAGAAAACTATAAAATTGTTATATGTTCTTCTTAATAAAAAAGTTAAGACACATTTTGGGCAAAAAACGGCAAAAATCTAAAATATTTTGAATTTTTAAATTAAAAAACGTATATTTTTTGATCTGTAAATGATATTGATCTGAAATTGTTTGTATATTATTATATTTTATATTATATTTTGTTGTATAACTAACAAGAAAAAAATGAGTCCATTTGGTCCAAAATTACGCCCGGTATTCAAAAAAAAAAGGCGGACTAAGGTATGGTAAATTTTGTATCACAAAATTATATTATATATATAAATAACTCGGATATTATTACAAAAAAATGGCACGAGTTTAAAAATTATACATGTCGTAGGTACCCTACTTTGAGCCGCCACAGACCCGTCCCTGGGACATCTGCGGGGTTCATCTTCAAAACTTAAACTCGAATACGCCTTGGCTCACGCCAAATTTTATCCCGATCGGATCAGCCGTTTAGAAATGCCAGATTTATTTCCAAAAAATTTCCATTCTGCCCCACTGTGCGTTGTTGTTTTTCATCTTATTTTGCTTTTGTTGTAGTAATAATGTAGTCGCGAAAAATGTAAAATTTAATTAAAATTATTGTCGCAGTCTTTCAACAAAATAAAAGTTAAAAAAGAAACATATGAAAAATATAATTAAGTGACTATTTTATTAGATTGGTATAATATAAAATAATCATCTAAATTATATAATATCTATGAAATCACAAATTTGCATTACCGCGTGTAAATTTTCCGCCATCTTACATTGCCAAAACAAAAAAAAAATACAATCATAAAAATTATAAAAAAACTAAAAGTTTCACAAAGTACAAAATTCTACAAAAAAAAATCATCTATTACCTACAAGTGATGTCGTTAAAACAAAATTTAGAATAACAAATACCAAATGTGTGTAAATAAAAGCCAAAACGATATATGTCCATACTGTAAAAAAATATTTGCAAAATAAAGGCTAGTGTTGGTTGTGTCATTTGTGGTATTTTTTCCAATGTGCAGGATTAACAGTCTCACAAGTGGATTGGCTTTTTAAAAATCGCTCTGTCAAGTTTACGTGTAAATATTGCTGTGAGAAGTCTAATACCTGAAAACCAAGTTGATTTCAAAGCCATTCTAATGAATCTACAAATATCTCTAGATGAACGTTTCAACAAACTGGATGATCGTTTTAATAATATAGACACGAAAATTGATGCCATGGCATTACAAATAAAACAAGAATTATCTTTGGATTTAAAAAATATTAAAGCTGATGTAAAAAATTGTTATTCAATGGTCAACACTATTGACAAATCTTTTCAAGAGAAGTTTAAAATTTTGGAGTTAAAAAATAATACCTTGGAAAGACGTCAAAACAGATCGGATATACTTATTTATGGTTTACCTCACTCATGGAAAACATTCAGAACATTATTTTGAAAATTGCAAATATATGTGGTGTTAGTATCCAGGAATCGGACATTAACCATTGCTGTTTACTTAACAATCGGAAATGTATACTTGTAAAATTCAACTCCATTAAATTAAGAGATACATTAATGCAGCATTACTTTAAATCTAAACCAATTCAACTAAACGATATTATTGAAGGTTCAACTATCACTACCCGTATCTACCTTAATGACAATTTATCCCCAGCTTGCCACAAACTGCATTTTATATGTAGAAAACTTCGCTCGAAGAAAATGATTAAGAAATTTAAACTTATAAATATGGATGCCCCCAAAGCTCTTATTACTAAATTAAATGATTCTGTCATAACTTTAAACAATGTTCCAGCTGGTTGGAAAAATCAGAAGAACCAAATACGTCCTAATAATAACCGCACATATTTTTTGATGAAAATTTAATTTTTTATTTATTTTTTCTGCTATGTATATATTTTTCATTGTAAATTACTGCAGAATTCTTAATTTAAAATTAATCCAAAATTATTATTCATTTTATTTAGCCATTATAATAATCTTTTTAAGTTTGAATATTTTAAAATTTTTAATTTTATTTCTTGGTGATCATATTGGTTATATACATATTTCTTTTTTTCCGATGACTTTTCTTCATGATTTTTTATCAAACTATAAAAAAGACTTTATTGCCTAATAAATTATCTTTTCACCTCTAACTATCCTTTCGCCTCTTTTTCATTCTTACCTTTTTCTAACTATGTTTTCTAATCTTGGTAAAAATCTTGGTTCAATATTATGGAAATTTCAAAAGGTACCTTTTGAAGAACGAAAAAGTACCAAAAGGTCCCTGTTTATGGGTTGTCACTTACTCCGGGCTTTTCACGTTTCTATGTTCGATATTATACAAAAATCCAAAAAGTACCTTTTGAAGAACGAAAAAGTACCAAAAGTCCCCTTTTATAGGTTCTCACTTAATCTATCCTCTACATACTTAATTTCATGTTTCTAGGTTCAATATTTTAGGATTATTAATTTCATGTTTCGATTTCAATATCAAAGAAAACTCAAAAGGTACCAGATGGAGAATGAAAAAGTACCAAAAAATATCACTTGGTACCGGGGTTCCAAATAACACCTCATTAGCATATTTAGTGTTTCTAAATCTAAAAATTTTATCTAAACTGGATCATTGTGTTTGAATAAAATCAAATTTCCCGTTTTTACCCCTTTTGGTACTTTTTTTTCTACCCATTAACGAAATAAAAATTCTATTCCAAAATGTTGCAGCATCGTATATAAAAATTATATTTTTATTTTTTTGGTCATGTTATGAAGAGTCAAAAATATTGTTTGTATGTTCACTTGTTTAAAAGATACATGGGGTGCAAAAAAAGTACCAAAATACAGTTTTTACCCGTTTATTCCCTAAAGGGGCCGAAATTGAAAAAAGTACCAGACACCTGTCCGCTTATTTTTTAAATGAACGACGATAAGCTTTAAACTATTTTTGTATCTTTTCTAGTTTAGGAGATATGAGGTTACCGATTTTACCCGTTTTTACCCTTTTTTACCCCCTAAACCTTCGAATTTCCAAAAATCCCATCTTAGTGGATCTATTTGGTGTCCAAATTTCAACTATTTAGTTTTAATCGTTTATGCTGTGCGATGATGAATCAGTCAGTCAGTCAGTCAGTAACGTTAGAATTTTATATATATATATATAGATAGATTAAATATAGAAAACCACTGAACTTATATAAATTATTTAACTTTTCTCACAGTTCCAGAAATACACAGATAATTCTTCCAAGAATAACATGTTCTTTGGAACAAACTTCCATCTAGACTCAAGATATTTTCATATTCTGTATCTAAATTTAAAATGATCATCCTAAATCGCCTAATTGAAGTCTCTGGTGTATAAGTTCAAGGAACTCTCTATTCCATTTTATTATAAATTCTTTCCCTGTATTCTATTCTTTCCATACTATCTAATCTTTCCATAATATCTTTAATCTCTTTGTTCCCATCTTTCTAGAATTTCTATAATTAAAATTAATAATAATTATTAATTGTTAGTCTAAGCAATCATATATGGCCTAACCAATAGGCTCGATTGTAAAAATGAATCTTAAATAAATAAAATAAAAAAAAAAAAAATAAAATTATTAAAGGGGAAACTATTGTAGAAGTGTACAACTCCAAAGCATGCCTCGAAGAAACGCCATGCAATATAGAAGAATCGTTCTTTTTATAACCAATGGATTACAGGCTGAATGTTTTCATTTCATTATGGTCTAACTCCAAAATATTGATAACTAGTTAAATAATATTCATGATGATAAAAATAAACCAAAAATCTTTGACTGTGAAAGTTTTAAGTAGTAAAAACTTAAATCTACTGTAGAGGATGACGTTTTGTTAAGGCATGTTTTGGAGTTGTATTTCGCTACAATGTCGGGGAAATTGAAAATATATATGTGCTAATATCTACATGAATATATACTAGCCAACTTTGCCGGAAAATATCGATCCTAATGGAACGAAAAGGAGCTTAAGATCCAGATAATTCAATTGGAAACAGTAGAACGATCTCAAAAATACATCATGGAACGTTTAAGTACAGATCCTTACAACAAAATATATTACTTTTAGATACCTCAAGTAGTCTAATAAATCTCAATTTAAAATTTTGGATTTATCTCTGGAAAAAAGGGAAAAATAAATGAAAATGTGGTCAAAATCCGCCATATTAATGATATTACTTATAAACATGGTAAAATCGCCCCAAAATTGTGGCCCAAATGGGCCAAAAATATATCCCTTCGATTGATAGTAACTCCTTAAACAATTTTATAATACCTAAGAATTACAAAATTGTTTGTAATTCTTAGGAATGTTATTTCCGGAATAACATCACTTCCAAGATACTTGGATCTAACTTCGACGAATGCCTGGCAGTGACAAAGAAAGTGCTCCAGAGTTTCACTGTCCTCTCCACATGCTCTACATACGTTTGAATCCGAACGTCCAATTTTGAATAAATGTGCTGAGTACGTCCACTTAGAATATGTACTATCATACTAACTTCAGACTTGCTCATTTTGAGGAGATTTTTCGTCTTGCTCTCATCAGGGCCCCCCATAAGATTTTCGTGGTTCTACACACTGTTTCATTATTCCAAGAAGTCTTATGGGATTCTCTTACCCATATCTTTAGTTCAACTTTTGTTGCGTCGAGTGGTTTTGCGTTCGTCAGTTTAACTGCCTTGAGCTCCCTTCCCTTTAAAGCTATTACATTCGCTCTTTCGTTACCGACTACTCCCGAGTTGGCTGGTACCCATATGATGTTATAAAGTTATAAGCCTCGAAAAGGGTCAAAAATTGCGAATTCTTAAAACTAAGGACATAATATCTCAGATTCCAGATGTGATAGAGAAAATATGAAGTAATATTCGAACTCAGCGAATAATCTTATAGAAGTGTCCAACATGTCTAATAATATTGAAGAGAAACAGCCACTAAAGTTATAGAGTACTTTAGTAGATGTTTCCTTCAACTTTTATTCGATGAATTTTCGAGAATAAATGACAAAAAAAAAATTAAAAAGTATTTTAAATTTTAAAGAAACTTTCATCCCCATATTTTAATTCTCTTGTTTTTTCATAACGATTTATTGAAAGTTCCCATACAAAAAAATTATTTTAACAGACAGATATACTACCGGTTAAACGATAATCGGATATTGAGATTGTAGCCCTGAAAGTATCAAATAAGACTCGGTAGTATCACGGTACTTTTGCACGTCAAATAGTATCAGAAAAAGTACCAACGTACCGATTTTGCCATCCCTGATATTTATATATATTGTTTTATTAATTTACTCTCACAAGAGATATCAAAATAAATAGAATTTGAATAAAACTCACATACAGAAAATGTGTGCACGAAAACCGGTTTAATGGCGGTGGTAAAAAATAAATTTAGTAAGAAGGATGTACGTACATACATATGTATGTGAAAGATGGATGTGTGTGCGGAGAAAAAGGACAAACAAATGTTTTAAAAAATAAAAATGTTTATTTGCAAAATAAAAACTTGCATATATTTCTAAGCATTTTATTTGGGTTAAACACTAATTTACAAATATTTAATAAAGATAGTAATGGGTTATTGTAGGAATTTTGTACGGGGATAAATAAATAGTTGTCGAAGTATTGATATTATTATTCAAATACTCTAAAATATTTTATTAAATTACATATTTATTTTGAATATGACCATGCAATTATGATGTTACATTAGAATACTAATATCAAAATGCCCTTTTAACAAATAAATAATTAAATCAAAAAAATTTTAAAAACCCAATTTAAATAACTGGTATTCTAAAAAATTCAAAATTTTATTGACCTGTAAATTTTTATGAAAAAACAAAATAAATTGCATCAACAAATGTTTTTTAATACAAAAACCTAATTGACACATCGTATGTCATATTTCTTACTTCATTAACAATAACAATTGATATTTCTATTTGCACACGTACACAAAGTTCGTAAAAACAATAAAATGAAATTTCTGGAAATTTACCACATTTTAAAAATTTACGAACATCTACAAGTAAACATAACCCTTTAAAGTTTACACACTCATAGACATAAATGCACATGTATGCTTACACACTTACACATAAAAAAAGTTAATTTTCATTTTCTTAAGATTTACAATATTATAAAACTCATGAAATACTCTTTTGTACTCGTTTCGTGAGAGAAATTTATTTTTCGCTCTTTACATTTAAATATCACTCGTGAGATTTATTTTTAAAAGTCACGAGAAAAAAGATAAATTCACAAGAAAGTAAGGAGTTTTTTTCGCTCGAATTAATATCACTCGAGAGAGAAATCAATTTGAACGCTCTTCCTACTCTGATCAGAAGTAAGTACAATAGCGACAAGAATATAAAAGAAAAGATTCTGCAAGAAAAATAAACTTATTCTATTCATTAAATCAATGACAATCTATTCAGTAACTAATATGTCAAATAAAACAACACGATAACATACCAAATAACTCCTAAAACACACATTCCAATGACGAAAATTAAGCGACACAAAAAACAAAGTATGATTTATAAATTAAATACATTCATAATGATAAGAACAATGACAAAATCTAATTGCAAATAAAGTCGAACCATAGAACAATCCGTACAACGAAAAAAAAACATTTGAAAGTCTCCTGACAAAATAGAAAATAATCCAAATAAATTACTTGAAAACAATGCGAAGAACCCATGTATCTGAACAAAGAAGAGAACAATAGATCAAAAAACTATAAAAATGGTTTATTCGATGTCGAAAGTAATACCAATAATATCGCTTATAAAGACCAAGACACTTACTATAAAAACTGAGAATTAATCATACATTTAAGATATTCCCACACAACCCATTGCATTATTTATAAATAAAGCTTAAAAGACCTACACGAAAATAAATAAAACTACTTTTATCAATTATAGCAATCCACAACCATCCATTAATACAACAAGACCACCTCCTCTCCTACATCATATTAAAAAAATGCTCAGCAATAATTAAATATGCAAAAAAAAAAAAACACTTTTACAATAGTAATAACAAGATTAAATCCATAAGCATGGATAAGGCACCCCTATCAAATGCGTCAAACAAGAATAAAATCCCAACTTAAAACTAACTAACTAAATATTGGCAATCAAAAATAAGATAAAATAGAAAACAACTTGAGCAACTGAAAACAAAAACAAGTAAGAAATGATAGTCGGGCGAGGCCTGTTACAAAAAGTTAAATGAAAATAATTTTTCATAACAAAACATTTAAGTTAAATTGTACCTTGCCTCAAATATACTTAAGCCTTTTTTGTTGAATAAAACTGTCGATACTTAAGTCAAATTTTGAAAGAGGTTTTTCAAAAAACATACGAGTATATTAAACATAATTATGAACTTAAAAGCCCTATTCGGCGGGTTCAGTTGTATTGGGCTTAGGTGAAATAATGGAGAAGTGTTTTTTCTGCACTGACTAAAGATAAATTAAGAAGTACTTTGTGCATTTGTTTATTTAAAATTTTGAGTGCTTTTTTAATATTCATTTGCTTTGTTGCCTAACAGCGTTGCCACTTTGGTTATTATTAACCAAAATTGTTTTTTTTTTTTGCATGTGCACATGTGAATTATTTTTTCGTTTTGGTTATTTTTTTTCAATCAATTGTACTAAATGCTGTTTGCTTTTATTCTAAAAATAAAATTTTAAAAAACCTCTTTTATCTCTAGTTTTAAATCAACTATGTAAATATACATATCGTCCCTGTTTTGAATTTTGGTAATATGTGGATTTTTTTTTTTACTATTCGAAATTTTTTTATTACTGCAATTTGTACATCTACTGGTTATACTTATGAAGTTATGAACGTAAAACTGAAATATTTTGTCAAAATATTTTTAGTTGACACAGTTTGCTTGCGAAATATCGGTCAACAATTTCACCTTGCCATCATATTATGCACTATTCAGAGAATTACTTTATTGCTTAAAAAGCATGTTTAGCGATGAAATTCAATATGAAAAAGTGTTTGTCAAAGTTTATGAGGATCAGTATATAATTGACTCTATCCCTCATAAAAAGTCTCCTAAGAAAATGACTTTAAAGCTCACAATGTACTGCAATATAGCAATAAAATTCAACATAATCAAGTTTTAAAGTAACTAAAATATCTATGTCAGATTTTATGAGAATTAGTCCATCATTGACCATACGTCTCATATAAGAGCCCCTACAGAAAGTTACTTAAACGTTCATAACTGTCTTCATAAAACAGTTTAGCGACGAAATTTAATATGGTTACAAGTTCCACTTCAGAAAATGAATTTGTTATTTTAATGTCCAAATGTAAGCAAAAAAAAAAATAATTTTGTTTACTTTTTTCATAATTTGGTTATTTTTCGTTCGGATTTTGGTTAGAAAGAAAACGTTTCTTGTGGCAACACTGTTGCCAAATTTACTTTTGTTTATTTACAACAACTAAAATATAAAATTTCGCCTAACTAAAGCTTTTAAATACGGATCTTGCAATGATAACATTAACAAGAACCAAACTAGCATTCAATGTTAAGAATGTGCCCTGTGGTTTCACATTACATGCGCCAAGATTCCTTAGAAGGTTCTTTCACCTTTGAAGCATAGCAGGTTATCTTTCACTTGTACCTCTTGTAATAATGATTCTCGGTCCGGATTTGAGACTATGTTGAGAAATGAATAGATGGCTTTATAATTGCAAAATAGATGGCTTTATAAACAAGGTTGATAGTGAACAGACATCGATTAAGAATGCATTGGCGGATACTGTTGCATCCTTGAAAACAGAGATTGCTTCTTGCCTTAAGAAAATGAATAATAAAATTGTGGATTGCAATAAACTAATAAAAAATGTCGAGTTATCAACTTCCAACAAAATAACTGATTTGGAGGAGGAAAATAATTGTCTGTATAGAAGACTTAACCGTACTAACATTATAGTTGCCTGTTGTTATGAAATTATGACCAAGATTTGATGTTCCCATTGCACATATGACTTACAATATATTTGCTATATGAATAATAGGAAGTCTATTTTGGTGAAATTCAATAATATTTTGTTCGGGATAAAATAATGAGTCAGTATTTTAAAACTCGGTCTTTGAAGGTTAAAATAACATTGCCCGATGATTCTAAAGTGGTCTATTGTCCTTCTCAATGTGCAGATTTGCTGGATGACGGCTGTTAGTATTTTAAATTTGTTATTTTTATTTTTTGCACTCTTTGAGTTTAACTTAACGTACATAAATGTATACATGGGAGTTTTATATTACTTTATTAATATTACATTCATTTGTTTTTGTTTATGTCAACAACATATCCAACAATGTTTTCAATACTAACGTATCGATGTTATTAACCCTACAACTTAAACTTACCTATTGCTTTGTATATTATATATGAAAGCTGTTGTTTAAGAAGATAAATAGCTATAAACATAGCTATTTATCTCTTTCTAAGTTTTATAAACACCTAAAACGAAACGTCAAGTTGGCCAAACATGTCCTAAGACTGCTTCCGTTTTTCCTACTAACATAAAACCTTCTTCTTGTTCTTGCCTTAGAGAAAAACACAGGTAATCCTACCATCACCAATAAAGAAATTGAAATTTATTCCAAACCCTAATACTTTGTCCTTTTTATTTCTATTTGCCAATTGGGGTTTTCTTTTGAGTAAACAAAATCAACCTTTTGTTTACATTCTAAAGGGATTGTCTCTCAACCATTCCAGCCAACATCCAGATTGAGCTAAACATTTTGGTCCCATCGAACCGGATTCCAAGATCCCTTTTATTCTCTTATTGCGGCGTTGGATTACCATTACAACAAACATCACCTCTTTACTTACTAACTCTCAGGTACGTTTTGTATTTTGCATATATTCAGCCTTAGTCAGTGAGTGCAGTTCTATTAGTCCAAAGCGAATTTGTTTTTTCATCTTTGTGCGACCACAACGTGTTCTTCTTTTCTGTCGGCAAAATTATAAGAAAAATAAAAAATTACAATAAAAAGGAAAAATTATAACCAAAAAATAGAAATTAAAAAAAATTAAATGAGAAACAGATTGTTTTAAGAATAAAAGGAAAGTGAGAACGAAAATTCGAGATAAATATAATAATACTGAAGCTCAGAAGAAGAAATAAGCAGTAAGAAACGAACGAAAATTATTACGAGCACTTCGAAATTCAGTGGATGATTCAACAGAAATACAGCCTTAATTATCCAAAAGGAGGTTTTCATCAGCATTCTTTAAGTGCACACTTCAAAAGGTTGAACTTGATTTTATTAAATTCGTGCTTCGCGTTTAAATCTGTAGGGTGATCTTCATGCATGCATGTATATATATTTCTTTTTCAGCTCTTCCCATAAAAGTTCCCCTTGATTTCCCCTTTTTTAAATTTATATTTCCCAACCTTTACTTTGATTTTTATTCATTCATTCTCTTACGATAAATTATTTGATTGTATTTATTTTTTCTTCTCCGTCGAAAATTCCCTTATTTTAAAGCTTTCTCCTTAAATTCGTACTCATATCATATGCACTCTTACATGTGCATGTGTGTCATTCTCTTAAACAACATATATACGTTTGTTTGGTCTCATTCGTCCTTTCCCCTTTTTTATTTTACAATCCTTTTAGCAGTTAGACTTAATCTCGATAACAGAGAACTGCATTCGTTCTCTTTAGTAAATTTATCCTTAATTTTCCCCTTTCTCAATTCCACATTTTGAATTTACTCTCTCTCTCACTTTTTCCACTTTATATTGTTCAGTAATTCCATCGAATCAGTGTTGCCATTAAATTTTTTTTCGCGGGAAGGTATTGCTAATGTAAATAACTTTTATATACTATATTGTGATAAAATATAAATTTTACATTTTGTGGACAGTTTGTGATTCATAGTAAAGCAACTCAACATTTTATTCAGTTCTAGTTCAGTTCTAATTATTCGTTACCCACTCCTGATTTGATAATCGATCAGTGAGTATTGATTTTGGAAATATTCGATTAAAATTTTAACCATGGAAAAAAGAAAAAAAATCGAAAAATTAGTTTAAATTTCTAAAAAATACTCGATTAAAATTTTAACCATGGAAAAAAGAGAAAAAAATCGAAAAATTAGTTTAAATTTATAAAAAATAGTTTCAAATGTATATGAGTTTTTTTTTTGCAGTTCTCTATTTCTTTTATTTTGCAAAATATAAAGTTTTCTTTTAAAGTCCTTTGCAATTTTAATTTGTTATTAAATTTTCTTTCAAGTTTCTTCATAAGAATTTGAAAACAGAAGAAAAAAAATTATTATTTTTCATGACTCAAAATTGTTCAACACATTCTGACAATCAATTGGATTTTGTATAAAAGGCAAAATAACTCTGATTAATACAAGGTTCATATAATAAATTTGTTCGTATAATAAATTAGAAATTTCCGGCAATTTTCGTCATTTACGGCAACACTGTTCTGTATTTACACATATTCCAATAGAATAAAGAGAGACCAAAAGGAGAATTGTTACAATAGGCTTGTTCCATGACCATAACTTATATTTCTAGATTATTGAAAATTATAATCTAAAAAATTGTTTATTGGTTCTGAAGTTTTTTTTCCCCCAATTCAGATTTATCCATTTATTGTTTTTTATTTTTTTCTTTTTCAACCTTTTACATTTAACTTTGGTTGTGTTCTTTGATTCAGAATAGGTTTGATCGTTTACATTTCAAATAAAAGTAGTAAAGCCGAAGATAGTGAAAGGAAAAACATTTTTTAGTTATTTACTATTTTTTGTGTACAAACCCGAAGATAAAAATAATAATAGGGTCAGTGTTGAAACAACAAAATTTCTTTTCTAACCAAAATTCGAATAAAAAATAACCAAATTAAGAAAAAAGTAAACAACATTATTTTTAATTGTTTTATGTTTAAATTTGGACTTTAAAATAACAAATTCATTTTCTGAAGTGGAACTATGTTAAATTTCGTGGTATTATGAAGACAGTTATGAGCGCTAAAGTAATTTTCTGTACAGGATCTTATATGAGATGTATGGTCAATTATGGACCAATTCTCATAAAATCTGACAGAGATATTTTAGTTCCTTTAAACCTTGATTATTTTGAATTTTGTTGCTTTAAAGTCATTTTCAGAGGAGACTTTTTATGAGGGATAGAGTCAATTAAATACCGATCCTCATAAATTTTCACAAATACATTTCAAATAAAACTTTTTTATATTGAATTTCACCGCTATAGATGCTTTTTTAAGCCATATAGTAATTTTCTGAATAGGGCATAATATGGGGGCTACGTGAAATCGTTGACCGATAGTTCGCATTTTCAATACCAATCAAACTGGGTCAATTAAAAATATTTTTGCAAAATATTTCAGTTTTCTATCTTGTTTCTTTTCGACTCTATCGTGTTTTCAACAATAAATATATGACTGTTCGCAGATTCCTAACAAATGCAATTAATATTTATTTTAAAAAATAACTGAGTTTTTAACGCGCTTTAGCGCAATTTAAAAACATTCCACATACGACTTTTTGGAAAACAATTTTAAATTATAAAATTCTTCCCATTTTATAAACAGATTTGGAGATTTCGTTAAAAATTTGGGTTTAAATTATAATACCATGTAGCGGATGTTAGCATTATATTCATAACTTCAGCAATATTTGTAAACGTAATCTATCCAAATTATCCGACAAATTGACAAATTATAGAATTTAAGATGGTAAAATAAAAACTAGTATACAACATCATCTAGAACATGTAAATAAAGAACTAAAAGTCATGGTGAGATAGAAGTCAAAGGTCATGAGTATCAAATCTTTACATATATCGCGATTATTGTTCGTCGTATGAGTTTAGATGTTATTACAACTTTTGTATACAATACAATTTCATTTTTCTTAGCTGTGATACTTAAAAATACCAGTTGATTAATACTTTAAAGATATTGTGATACTATTCATGAATCAATCAGCAGAAAATACTTTATTTATTCTTTTTAAATCATTTATCTTAGAATTTCGGCAAATTAGCACCATAATTGTTTATGCATAATTTCAAATAGGTATAGAAGTTGCAATTATACTTTAAATTTTAAATTTAATTTGGAGGACATAATCTACTAAGTACGTAAACTATTCCCACCAATTTTTTTTTCATATAAGTATCGCGAGTTCTTTACATAAAAAATTCCAATAGAAATATTAAAGAAAGGACGGACGAGGTTGAATCGACCCAAAAAGTGAGTTTAAGTTCATGGATGCACCAAAAGGAGAGAGAGGATTTATTATTCACAGT
>NC_060949.1:14430898-14443294 GCF_022045245.1 Lucilia cuprina | reverse complement strand
TAAGTAAACTACCGTGTAAACTGCGTTTAATATGCCGTCGTATTCAACACTCGGGCAAGCAATGTCGAAAAGTTGTTCTTCCTAACGCGGAAAACTACCGGCGAGGCCAGAGAAATTGTTCAGAATAGTCCCTTAACAAATCAAGGTTTCGACTTGGCATGGAGCAATTTGTGTTCACGATATGAAAACCGACGGATATTGGTTAATGGTCAGTTAAAGATCTTGTTCAACCTGAAAGCTTCTCATTCGGAATCTGGCAACGCTCTTAAGCAGTTTCAAGGAGATATTAATTCTTGTATCTCGATTCTAAAGCTTCATAACATAGATGTAGAAAGTTGGGATCCTATTTTTGTGTTTTTATGTACAAGTAAACTTTCGGAAAACACATTGACACTTTGGGAGCAACAGTTAAAGGACAAAACTTCAATTCCAAAATGGCTTGAGTTAAATGAGTTCCTAACTAACCGCTATTGGACGCTTGAATCTGTTTCTGAGATTCGTGGTTCCAACTGTCCCAAAACAAATGATCCGAAAACAAAGAATAGTACCACCACTTCGACATCCAATAAAAAAGTTCATAGTTTTATAAAAAAATTAACTCTTCCAAAGTGTCAGTTGTGTCCGAAAGACGAACACACCATTCGTAAATGTCCCAAATTTTTGGAAATGAGTTATCCACAGCGCCTTAACGAGATAAAGAAGGAAGGTATGTGTCTAAATTGCTTCTCAAAAACGCATAGTGTACGAAATTGCACTAGTAAGCATACGTGTTTCAAGTGTAAAAAAGACACAATACTCTTCTTTATAAGGAAGTGGATAACTCTCATTCTTCTCCCCAAAATTCTAGCTCCAGTTCAACACTCAATTCCACTTCGGTCGCGTTTTCACCTTCGAATTCAGGTTCATCACAGTCCACTAATGCTTCACCGTCAGGCCAAATTCAATCATCGTTTCAAATTCAGCGGGTGTTTTACTGAGAACAGCTTGGGTGAATATACTCCATTTCGGCACGAAATATCAGGTAAGGGCATTGATAGATTCCGGGTCAGAGGGAACTTTTATCTCCGAACGTCTTTTTAATACCCATAAGCTTCCCTCACAACCTACTAATGCCCAGATATCAGTGTTGAATAACACTGTATCGGCACAAGTTCAACGTCAATGCTCTCTGATACTTGGTTCTAACATAAATAGCGACATAGAAATTCCTGTCACAGCTCTCGTAGTACCACACTTGTCGAATAATCTCCCCTCCCAAAATTATTCCTTTTCAAAATTTTCGAGTCTTCCAAATATACAATTAGCAGATCCGAAAGTTCTATTCTAGTTCGAAAGTTGACATGCTGATTGGTGGCGACGTTTTTCCATTGATTGTTCGCTCCGGGATCATCAATAACGTTTGTGAATCCCTCTTAGCTCAAGAAACCATTTTCGGGTGGATTCGGACTGGTCCAGTTTCGCGTCACCCTAATCCATGTCTCTCTATCGTTTCACATTTCTGCGAAATTACCTTTGATAAGGCAATTTCTCGTTTCTGGGAGGTGGAGAATCTTCCAAAGAAGAACTTTTTGTCTCCTTCTGGTCGGGCATGTGAAGAGCTATATGTTCAAACGACACGTAGGAATTCAGATGGTCGGTATATAGTTTCGTTACCATTTAAGGATGGTTTTCCAAATAATATAAGCATCGAACATTCTTTAGTAGGCGATTACGAATTGACCAAAGTCGATTCTCCAAATATGTCTCAAAATAATGTATACTATCTTCCTCACCATGCAGTCGTTAAGCCTGAAAGCGTCACTACAGAGGTTCGTGTAGTGTTTAATGCTTCGTCTCCTTCTTCGAATGGACTAAGTCTTAATTCTGTTCTTCATGTAGGTCCGATCTTACAAAATGATCTTACATTATTGATTCTTAGGTGGCGATTCTTTGAATTCGTTTTCAATGCTGATATTATAAAAATGTATCGGCAGATATTAGTTGATCCTAGACACACCCCATATCAGAGAATTCTCTTCCGAGATAATCCAAATAGTTTAGTAGGCGATTACGAATTGAAAACGGTCACCTTTGGAGTGAATTGTGCTCCCTATTTGGCAATTCGTACCCTGCTACAATTAGCGGATGGCGTTCGGGAAACATTTCGGCAAAAACTCTTGGAATTCGGTGGAATGCTCATTCCGATGAATTTTATTTCGATACAAATAAATTTGATTTGGTTTCGGAATATACCAAAAGAGAAGTTCTGTCCAGAATAGCAAAATTGTTCGATCCTGCTGGCTGGCTGGCGCCATGTATAATTCTTGCTAAAATTGTAATGCAGAAAATATGGATAGATGGCACCGATTGGGATGAGAGTCTATTACCGGAAACGCTCAGTCAGTGGAAGTCATTCGAAGATAGTTATCCGTTAATCAATTCCATACGCATTCCTCGTTGGATTGGTTATATTCCAAATGCTGATGTCCAATTCCATGGATTTTGCGATGCCTCGGAAAAGGCATACGCTGCAGCATTATATGTTCGTATATCAACCAATGGTGTGGTTCAAACAAACTTGATTTCGTCCAAAACCAAAGTAGCACCAATAAAGACTCTGTCCATTCCGAGACTTGAGCTTTGTGGAGCTTTACTTCTTGCGGAGATGATTGAGAACCTGTTACCAAGTCTAGATGTGGATAACTATACGGTTTCATGTTGGACAGATTCTACGATTGTAATTTCTTGACTAGCGAAGCCACCATGTAATTGGCTCACCTTCGTCGCTAATCGCGTTTCGAAAATCATTCAGATAGTTCCTTTTTCTAGATGGAGTCTCGTGAGTTCTGAAGATAATCCTGCTGATCTGGCAAGCCGTGGTATTTCACCACAGGAACTGAAGAGCAGTCAACTATGGTGGTTTGGTCCCTCTTGTTTGAAGCATTCATCTTCTAAATGGCCAAGCCAAAACTTGTCCAAGATTCCCATTACAGATCTCGAAGTCAAAACGATCCGTACTCATTTTACATATTTCTCCGACTTTGATGATCTGCTAGAAAGATTTTCATCTTTTTCCAGGGCAATGCGTGTGATGGCTTATGTTTATAGGTTCTTCTATCGAACGCATCCAAGTTTTCGTTCAAATTTCTATAAAGATTCCACTTTAGTCACTAGTTCTGAAATAATTTCTATTCGTGACAAACTTATTTCAGTTTGTCAAAAGGCTGCGTTTCCAAATGATTACAAAGCTTTATCGGCTCGACAAAATCTTCCAAAATCCAGCGGGATTTTAAACCTTAATCCATTTTTAGATCCAGAAGGTTTGATACGTTCGTGTGGTCGATTAGTGCTTTGTTCTGAAAATGAAAAGCATTACATCATTATTCCTTACAATTCTAAATTCGCACGACTTCTGGTAAAGTTTATACATGATATTACTTTACATGGAGGGAATCAGTTGGTTCTTCGACTTCTTCGGTCACAATATTGGATACCGAAAGCCAAAAATCTTATAAAAGCCACAATAAACAATTGTAAAACATGCGTAATCTACAAAAGGCGTTGTCAACGGCAGATGATGGCCGCGTTACCGCCTGAACGTTGAGAAGTTAGTCGTCCATTTACCGGGCTAGATTTCGCTGGCCCTTTCGACATTAAGAGCTATTCTGGTCGAGGTTGCCGTATGACAAAGGGATACGTCTGCGTATTCGTCTGTTTTTCCACAAAGGCTATTCACCTAGAGGCAACATCCGACCTCTCCACACCTGTATTCCTAGCAGCATCCTAGCAGATTCGTGTCACGTCGAGGATGTCCTCTACACCTTTATTCTGATAACGGTACCAACTTTGTTGGAGCATCCCGAACCTTAGCTAAGGAGTTTATTCAAACTACACAACAACGCATTCAAGCCAACTATGCTCATCAAAATGTGACGTGGCATTTTATTCCAGCAGGAGCTCCTCATATGGGAGGTTTATGGGAGGCTGGAGTCAAAAGCTTCAAATCCCATTTCCGAAAAAGAGCAGGTAGTTTCAAATATACTTATGAAGAGTTGTCCACACTACTCTCCAAGATTGAATCTTGCTTAAATTCAAGGCCAATTTCTCCAATGTCCACTGATCCAACAGACCTTTGTGCCCTAACTCCTGGTCATTTCCTTATAGGTTCACCTCTCCTCACACCTATCGATCCACAAATAAATGAATCCTCTATATCCGTGACCAATCGATGGCAAAGATTGAAACTTGTCCATCAACACTTCTGCCAGCGTTGGAAAAATGAATATTTGAAAGAGCTTCATAAAAGAATCAAATGGCAAACTCCTGAACGAAATCTACAAGAAGGTGCACTCGTCGTCATAAAAGATGAAAACCTCCCACCGAATTCATGGCGTATTGGTAGAGTCACAAAAATCTATCCTGGATCCTATTTGAAAGAGCTTCATAAAAGAATCAAATGGCAAACTCCTGAACGAAATCTACAAGAAGTTGCACTCGTCGTCATAAAAGATGAAAACCTCCCACCGAATTCATGGCGTCTTGGTAGAGTTACGAATACGCGTTGCTGAAGTATTAACACATCGAGGGATCATAACGCGTCCTATCGTCAAACTTATTCTTTTGCCGACAGAATCCTAGATGACGTCTTTTACTTTAGCTCCCTTATTTTTATTGTTTATTTTCTTTCTCAGATCAACATGCCTAAAATCGCTTCATCTAAATCCGAGTCATCCCCCGACGGACTCCCAAAAAGGTACAATGCTTATCCATGTAGAATTTGTAAACGCCCACATCCTTTGCGGACATGTAAAAAGTTTTTGGCGATGAATATAAACGATCGTATCCATGCAGTCCGTAAACACAAATATTGTTCGAACTGTCTCGCCCATGACCATTCCCATGGCACCTGCTTTTCAAAACTCGGGTGCAAGCATTGTCATAAATTCCATCACACCCTACTCCATGTGAATCCCCGCCTGGTAAAGGACCTGTTGACTAGTCGTTCTCGTTCGCCTTCCCCACAGCCTTCTACAGCGCGAGAAAACAGATCTTCATCCAGTCGTAAGACCGATTCCGCCTCAGCTTCGACCTCAAAATCTGCACCTTCCATCTCAAAATCCACATCGCTAACCTCGATCCTGCGCCAAAACACCGTGGTGTTTTTACCCACCGTCCTTGTTAAGGTTTCTTCCAAATATGCTCGGTGCCTACTTGACTCCGGATCTACGGTTAGCCGAGTTTCAAAAGGGTTCGTCGACAAACTGAATCTAACGGCATTCAGTCTCTATAAAGAGACTTTTTGTCCAATCACTCTAAAATCGCGATTTAATTCAGGTTCGAAGATAGATGGAACATTTCGGGTCGACAATCGGATAACGCTTCGTACGCCGTCCGAGACGCTTCCAGAACATTATAAAAACAATTTTCGTGATATGTTTCTAGCCGATTCCAAATTTTACGAATCGGCTTCAATCGACATTATAATCGGTGCTGACCTTTATCCAAAGGTAATTCTGGAAGGGGTATTTTCAAAAACAGGCTTTCCTACTACGCAAAGCAGTATATTCGGATGGACTATTTATGGTCCATGTTCGCTATAAGTTTGAAATGCACTTTTTTAACTTCAGGCATGCAAAATACGAAACGTATGTTTAATTTTTTTTTTTCAATTCCATAAAACTTTAAAATGTTCAGTTCGTAATTATTTGAATTTTTATAATTTAGTATGTAAGCTTTAAAATATCAGTAAACTTGAATTATAAAAAACCTATCAAATTTAATTTTTATAATTACTTTCCTTCATTCTTCTCTTTTACAGCAGTATTAGGACATGTTCACGTATCCGTTTACCTTTCATTTGCATGCATCCTGCAAGGCGGGCGGCAATGTTTATGTCAACAACATATCCAACAATGTTTTCAATACTAACGTATCGATGTTATTAACCCTACAACTTAAACCTACCTATTGCTTTGTATATTATATATGAAAGCTGTTGTTTAAGAGATAAATAGCTATGTTTATAGCTATTTATCTCTTTCTAAGTTTTATAAACGCCTAAAACGAAACGTCAAGTTGGCCAAACATGTCCTAAGACTGCTTCCGTTTTTCCTACTAACATAAAACCTTCTTCTTGTTCTTGCCTTAGAGAAAAACACAAGTAATCCTACCATCACCAATAAAGAAATTGAAATTTATTCCAAACCCTAATACTTTGTCCTTTTTATTTCTATTTGCCAATTGGGGTTTTCTTTTGAGTAAACAAAATCAACCTTTTGTTTACATTCTAAAGGGATTGTCTCTCAACCATTCCAGCCAACATCCAGATTAACAGTCTAAACAGTCTTGATTAGGAAATAGTATGCATTAATAATTATCAAATTGTCAGAATATGATTCTGAGCCAATTGGTATACTTCGTCACTATCAGCACTAACCCATTATACTTTCCCCACCAAAGGGGGGAAAGTAAACACACGTTTTTGTAAATTTGCATTTAGGTAGAGGTAGGTATAGGTAGATAATATGTATTATGATTTCAATATAAGAACGTCAAAAGAAGTAAAATTTACTCAATGGAAATACTGAAAAAAACCGAAAGATGTTGTGATTCAAAAATTTTCAGTACAAAAAATATACCTTATATTAAAAAATGGATTCTTTTCACTCTTTTCGACGTCAATAGCATCGGATGATAAAAAATTCACTTAGAGCTGCACATAAGTAAAGCTGAAAGTACACAACATGCGTTGAAGCTGTGAAGCATTTCACGCTTTTTTAAACTTTTCGAGCTTTCAAAGCTGCAAGATATACACCACGCGTCATTTCGATAATTTATTTCCTTTATTTCCATACAAAATCTCATTTATAAACCATTTATAAAATAAAAATATTGTTTGTGAATAAGGGGGTAAGTGTTTATGGTTTTGTATTTTTTGACATATTTTTCGTTTCTAAAAAATGAATTGTATGTAATCACGGATAATAGAAGTTATCACAATTAAACGATGCTTAAAAATTTAAGTCAATACAAAATAAAATTAAGTCGATGCAAAAAATTTTATATATCCATATCCATATAAATTTAAAAAAATCTGATATAGACTAAACCAATATTTAATATTTGTATGATTTAAAAATTACGACGATTTTGACACCCATTTCGAAAAAAGAAATATTGTGGACCAAATATATTCTACAAAAATTTTTTAATTATTTTTGCCAAAATCGTAATGACGGATTCTTAACACCCATTTCGAAAAATTCAAAATATTTTATTTTCCAAAAATTACACTGAAGTCAGGATTTTTAATCGCTCATGTTTAGTACTTTAATACGCATCGATTGGCTGTTTATATTTCATTTTAACGTATTTATAATCTTTTATAATGTATTAATATTCCCTTTTAATGCCATATTATGTTAATAAATATTCAACCAAAACTAAAAAATAATAATAGATTAACTAACATCTGCTCTCTATTTAACACATAAATTTAAATTAAAATAATTGTTTACTATTTTTTATTTTTAGCTCTACCACCACCTCACCATGCAGCTTGCAATGATAACAATTCAGTTACAAATTTAAATTACCAACGTGAAGGTGGCTTATCGCCAACCAGTAATCAATTAGCCCAATGGTTTTCGCCAGAATTACTTGCACAGGCATCAGCAGGAAAACTGCCATTATTAAATATGAATCAGGCGCTAAGTTTAGAAGAATTTGAAAGAAGCATACAACATTCCTCAACTGCTGTAAACAATTGAATATAAATATTTACTTTAAATACAACCTATATTATTAAAATTATGTAATTGTAAACCATATGTATGTATGATGTTAAAAGATCGATTATTATTATTATTATTATTATTATTATTATTATTATTATTATTATTATTGATAAACTATTATGATATACGTACTCAATTAAAAAAAAAACACAAGTTTTATACAAAATATGTTTTAGTAAAAAATGTCAAAACGTTTGTCCGTTAATTAATTTATTTTACTGTACAACATCATTATGTCTGACCGTTTTATAGAAACATTTACTTAGAGTTAAAGTTCCGACCATCTACATACTTCTGCTGTTTAAATTATAAGAAATTGTAAACAACTTGCTAAATGTTTCTTCTGAATGTGACATTAAGAGATTAATTATTTTATGTCTTTAAAATGATGGAATGAAATATTGACTCAAATTTAGAAAATAAAGAAATTAAGGGAAAAGATAATAATATTTGGGAAGTTAATTTGAAATTCTTTTTAAAGGATGTCCTCACCGTAAATAATTACATTACGCAAAAAGTTCTTCAGTGATGACTACATAAAAATACACATACTCCACATAACTTTGTCGCAAGATTGTATTAATGTATATTAAATAAAATACCCTGGGGTATATATTTTTGAAATGAAGATTGAAAATCAACATTGTCCCAAAAAAAATAGTGCCAAAAGTTCCTCAGTGATGTACACATAAAAGCACATATAACAGTCGCACCAACTCCGCATCAATTTGTCGCTTCATCGTAGTTATTTCTCAAGGGGCGTAGTCCTGAGAATGACAAAAGTAAAAATCGTAAATTATTGCAACCAAAAAAAAAAAACATGTGTATATATCGCGAAACACAAAGCGCACAATCATATTCTGCATGCTCATACCAACATCAATTCAAATAAATATACGTATAATCGGCATTTAGTTTTGTTGTATATTCATACATTTTAAATTTCCTATTCAACATGTTGTAAGTAAGAAATGTACTTGTTTTATTCAATTATTATACGTACATATATTTATTTGCAAAATTTCACCAAGGCAACGGTTAATAATAAAAAAAAAATAATGAAATTATGTGTCAACTTGTTTTTTCTCTTATTAAATAAGATATTAAAATTAACTAAATATTACTAATTTTAATAAATATTAAATACAAAAGATAAAAAAATATCTGTTTATACTAGGATTGTTGTTGTAAATCTGTTTATACTAGGATTGTTGCGAATGCCAGTTTAGCGAAAGCGAAAAATAAATTAAATTTTTTCAAAAGCAAAAAGTTTAATTCAAATAATTTTAACAGAAAATTGACAAGTATGAATGTATAGTCGGGCATAGAAGACCATATGATAACCTACAACAGTCAGTACGTTAGAAATTTGGATTATTAAAGCATTGATTTGTTTTTTTTAACTTTATTCCAGAATATTTTTACTTATTTTTTATAAAAAAAGAAAAAAGTATGAAGGTATAGTAGGTCATAGAAGACCATATGATACCTTACAACAGTCAGTATGTTAGAAATATGGATTATTAAAAAAAAAAAACTTTGATATTTTTACTTATTAAAAAAAATTTCAAGTGCGCTCATAGGGGAGTAGGGGTAAATATGGGTCTATCATTATGAATGTTGGTTACGTCTATTTTTAAGTTATTTATATTTAATATATATTTATTTATTTTAACATATTCATTTATATTATCAAATTTCACTAATAAACGCTAATAACATTTTAAGTCATTTTCGACCACTAAAGTTGTGTAAGTATAAAGCTTATGAAATTACATAATACACCGTTCGACACCAGATTTATATCACAAACCAGATGATATAAATCTGAAACTAGAGATCAAATGAAGTAAATCTGTGTTCTGTTTTTATTTCGTGGTTCTGCATCCTTGTAAAAGGACTTAAAAATTTCCAAAGAGCACTGTTTGACATCAATCCAATTTTTCCAAGATTTTGTATTAAAATAAAACAAAAAAGGGATTACATTTTTGAAGGTTTGTAGGTTTTTTTTTAACGAAAAGTAGTGCATGTCGTTAACAGCATCAATATATTAAGACTGTGTAAAACGAAAAAGCTTAAAGATGGTGTCAAAAAATATGTTGACTATATACTCCCTAAAATCTTCCAGCAAAGATGTATAAAATTGGCATTAGATTCTATCGTTGTTAAAAATATCAGTAGATCAGTAGACTTTAAGGTACCAAAACTATAAGTGAGTTAATTGATCATGGATAGCTATGAACCGAGACGTCAACGGGTACAAGCCAATACATTTCAATAAACCGAGGACGGCTGTAGCGTTAACCGCATAATTTAATGGCGTATGGCAAGAAAGAAGACATTTTAGGTAAGAAAAAATGCACATACATATTTATGTGTGTACGTCACATAAGACTGCAACTTTTATTTTTTATGAATTACTTGTATATGTATATATAATTATATTTACATATAATTACATTTCTATTTGTGTCTTATTATCTTTATTGCTAATAATGTATGAAAATCAGGAAGAGGTGTATGTATGTATGTATGTATATATTTATGCATGTATACACATTTTTTCAAAAATCTCGTTAATTAATATAACGATTTTACTTTTTATGGTAGAGGATTAAAATATAAGATATTCTTTAAAAAATACAACAAAAAATAGCTTTATTTTGCTAAAAAATAATTGTTTAGATAAAGTTTTTTCTTAAAATTTATAAAATTTTACATAGGCAAATTACTTAATTGATTCACTGTATTGAAAATATATGGCTTACGAAGAGAATACAAAAAACTCGACTTAGTTACAATAAAAATAAACGTTTGAAAATGAATAAAAATGTAAAACTTTTAAAGAAAAGTATCAGTCCGCTTACGTCATTTTATTTATTCATGGTTCCAAAAAAAGTAGTTGATGTTTCGATAAACGATAATTATAATTTATAAAGTATATTACCACTTTGTATGGATAATAATAAAAGCGGATATAGGAAAACTGAGAGTTATTACAATAATTGATTTGATAATGTGATAAAATTTTCAAACGAGAGTGAAACAATTGTCTCCAAATTTTAAAGGTTGTGATTTTAGCAATTTAGAAATTGTTGAGGAAAATGGTGGCTGTGAAGAAATACATCAAATGGTTTGTGCTGTAGTGACTGAGGACATGATAGATATTAATAGCGAATTAAATTCACAGGAAACTTCTGCTTTAAAGTCGATTGTGAAAAATAACTATTTGATTAATAAATGCAGCATAAGGGCTTCTGAGGTATACTGTTTGCAAATTAGAGTGACTAATGATGTACCTACATATGTATATACTCTGGACCTCGGCGTCTTTCATACCGTGAAATAAAAAATAAATTAAAAGAATTTGAATTAATTTGGGCTTTTGACGTTTAGGTTTTCAGCGGGATACTTTGTGGGAATAAGCAGTAGATTAGTGGACAGCAAATGACAAATTTCTCAAAAAGTATAATTTCCCATTAAAATGAGAAATTATACGTAGGTAGTTTGAAAAGAGATTAGATTTAGGTTTAATTAGTTAAAGAGTTTTGTGTATTTAAGTGCAAATGTTAGGATGTTTGTGAGCTCACCTTTGTGTAAATGTGTGTGTGTGTTTATGTATGGTGTGTGATTAGTAGAAATGAATAGGGTTCGTTGAGAATACAAAAAAAAAACACAAGTTTATTTTTGTTTTCTTTAATTAATGTTTATTAGGTTTTTGATACTCGATTAAGACTGACTCCATGATACAAAATTAGTTTATTTGTAACTTATGGTTTTCTCAAAATAAATGCTTAATTGCAAAAGATATAAAAATAAAGAATTACATTGATATTTCGCTAGTCATCGAAAACAAAATTAGTAAGAAGTTTGTTTTAAGTTGATGGCTTTAAATGTGTAAACAAACTGTTTTAACTTGTGAAATATGCAATTTTTAATTATTAGGAATTTTGGTTTATTTTAATAGGTGAACAAACTGTTAAACTGTGCAATTTTTAGTTATTAGGAATTTTGGTTTATTTTAATAGGTGAACAAACTGTTTTAAACTGTGTAATATGCAAAATATCAATATAAAAGAAAAGTAATCATAATAGAAACAATATGTTATGGTATTGGTTTATATTATGATTTTATTGGGTCGTATTATAACTCCCCCATCGTTAGATTGAGGCTCCGACGAAATATTATAAATATGAATTTTTCTTTTATATATTAATAATGTTAGTATAATAATAATGATGAATATAGTTACATTTATTCCATTACTTGTCATATTGAATATTTTATCATTTTTATGTTTGAAGTCTATGTCTTTAAAGTTGTTCTCATAACTTAATTGTTTTATATAAAGATCTTCCAATTTTAAATCTATAAATGTTTTATTTTCTTTTATATCAGTGATTAGGTGAGATAAAATTACATCTTCTTTGATATTTATTTTGTCATTATAATATGTTTTATTTCTTATTGTCATATTACAATTTTCAAATTTTAAAATAAATGTGCCGAAAAATAGTTTTCATGAAGGCAATTTTCAGTTAGGTTTTCGTAAAAGTTCTTAAGTAAAAGAAAACCTTGTTTTATTTCTTTAATTTCCAAGAAATTGAATTTACTTAATGT
>NC_060949.1:14429293-14430798 GCF_022045245.1 Lucilia cuprina | reverse complement strand
TGAGAATCTATAAAAGGGGACTTTTTGGTACTTTTTCGTACTTCGACTGGTACTTTTTGAATTTTCTATAATATTGCACCTAGAAACGTGAAATTAAGCATGTAGAGCACGTAGTAAATGAGAATCTATAAAAGCGGACTTTTTGGTACTTTAAATACGTAATAACGGGCTCCCACTACAATGTTGCAACATTTTGGAATAGAATTTTTATTTCGTTAATGGGTAGAAAAAAGTACCAAAAGGGGTAAAAACTGGAAATTTGATTTTATTCAAACACAATGATCCAATTTAGATAAAATTTTTAGATTTAGAAACACTAAATATGCTAATGAGGTGTTATTTGGAAACCCGGTACCAAGTGATATTTTTTGGTACTTTTTCATTCTCCATCTGGTAGTTTTTGAGTTTTCTTTGATTTGAAATCGAAACATGAAATTAATAATAAAGAGACTTTTCGTTACTTTTTCGTTCTACACAGGTATTTTCTTGAGTTTTCTTTAAAATTAAACCTGGAAGCATGAAATTAAGCATGTAGAGCTCGGAGTAAATGAGAATCTATAAAAGGGGACTTTTTGGTACTTTTTCGTTCTTCAAAAGGTACTTTTTTGAATTTCCTATAATATTGAACCTAGAAACATGAAATTAAGTATGTAGAGCCCCGAGTAAATGAGAATCTATAAAAGGGGACTTTTTGGTACTTTTTCGTTCCTCAAAAGGTACTTTTTGAATTTCCTATAATATTGAACCTAGAAACATGAAATTAAGTATGTAGAGGATGGATTAAGTGAGAACCTATAAAAGAGGACTTTTATTACTTTTTCGTTCTTCAAAAGGTACTTTTTTGATTTTTGTATAATATTGAACCTAGA
The DNA here is from genome assembly GCF_022045245.1 of Lucilia cuprina. Lineage (NCBI taxonomy): Eukaryota > Metazoa > Arthropoda > Insecta > Diptera > Calliphoridae > Lucilia > Lucilia cuprina. The sequence goes on along the minus strand of NC_060949.1, from coordinate 14,429,929 downwards.
AACATGAAATTAATCATGTAGAGCCCGGAGTAAATGAGAATCTATAAAAGGAGACTTTTTGGTACTGTTTCGTTCAAAATATCGAAATTCACTACACTTCAAACAATAACCATACCTCGAATTCGGATGTAGAACGTTTACATAATACCATCAACGAACATATAAGAATCCTAAAGCATGACCCTAAGAGAGCAGTAGAATCAGTTGAAGAAAAAATATATAAAATCATTATGTTTTATAATAATACTATTCATTCCACAACCAAAAGAAAACCAATTGATTTCAAGAACGGAATTATCAGTCAGGATGACTACCAATCAATCAGGGAATCTATTATGAAAGCCAAAGAGAATACTATTAATAAACTTAATAAAACCCGAGAAAATGTGGATATTCAAACAGGACCTGTATACTTAAAAGATGAGAGAGGAGGTAAAAACCACTCTAAATTTCGTAACATAGTAGTTTCTGAGTTGGATAACGATCATGTAATAACAAACACAGGACATAAATACTATAAGTCACATGTTAAAAGAAGAAAACAATTTCAAAATTCCGAAAACCAAGATACATTAGAAATTACATAAATTCTATAACTATTTATTTTCAGATGAAACTACTACGAATAATACTGCT
>NC_060949.1:14426080-14429193 GCF_022045245.1 Lucilia cuprina | reverse complement strand
AAAGTTAAATGTAAAAAGTTTAAAAAGAAAAAAAATAAAAAACAATATTGAATTGGGGGAAAAAAAAAACTTCAGAACCAATAGACAATTTTTTTTTTTTTTTAGATTATAATTTTCAATAATCTACAAATGTAAGTTATGGTCATGGAACAAGCCTATTGTAACAATTCTCCTGTTGGTCTCTCTTTATTCTATTGGAATATGTGTAAATACAGAACAGTGTTGCCGCAGCGCTATCTTAAAGAATTTTTTTTTTTTAATTTGAGGGATGTTATCATAAATGACGAAAATTGCCGGAAATTTCAAATTTATTATACGAACAAATTTATTATATGAACTTTGTATTAATCAGAGTTATTTTGCCTTTTATACAAAATCCAATGGATTGTCAGAATGTGTCGAGCAATTTTGAGTCATCATTTTTTTTTTTTTTTTCGTTTTCAAATTCTTATGAAGAAACTTGAAAGAAAATTTAATAACAAATTAAAATCGCAAAGGACTTTGAAAGAAAACTTAATATTTTGCAAAATAAAAGAAATAGAGAACTGCCAAAAAAAACTCAAATACATTTGAAACTATTTTTTATAAATTTAAACTAATTTTTCGATTTTTTTCCATGTTTAAAATTTTAATCGAATATTTCCAAAATCAATACTCACTGATCGATTATCAAATCAGGAGTGGGTAACGAATAATTAGAACTGAACTAGAACTGAATAAAATGTGGAGTTGCTTTACTATGACTCACAAACTGTCCACAAAATGTAAAATTTATATTTTATCACAATATAGTATATAAAAGTTATTTACATTAGCAATACCTTCCCTCGAAAAAAAAACTTTAATGGCAACACTGATTCGATGGAATTACTGAACAATATAAAGTGGAAAAAGTGAGAGAGAGAGTAAATTCAAAGTGTGGAATTGAGAAAGGGGAAAATTAAGGAGAAATTTACTAAAGAGAACGAATGCAGTTCTCTGCTATCGAGATTAAGTCTAACTGCTAAAAGGATTGTAAAATAAAAAAAGGGGAAAAGAACGAATGACACACATGCACATGTAAGAGTGCATATGATATGAGTACGAATTTAAGGAGAAAGCTTTAAAATAAGGGAATTTTCGACGGGGAAGAAAAAATAAATACAATCAAATAATTTATCGTAAGAGAATGAATGAATAAAAATCAAAGTAAAGGTTGGGGAATATAAATGTAAAAAAGGGGAAATCAAGTGGAACTATTATGGGAAGAGCTGAAAAAGAAATATATATACATGCATGCATGAAGATCACCCTACAGATTTAAACGCGAAGCACGAATTTAATAAATCAAGTTCAACTTTTTTGAAGTGTGCACTTACAGAATGCTGATGAAAACCTCCTTTTGGATAATTAAGGCTGTATTTCTGTTGAATCATCCATCCACTGAATTTCGAAGTGTTCGTAATAATTTTCGTTCATTTCTTACTGCTTATTTCTTCTTCCTAGCTTCTTCTTCTGAGCTTCAGTATTATTATATTTATCTCGAATTTTCGTTCTCACTTTCCTTTTATTCTTAAAACAATCTTTTTCTCATTTAAATTTTTTTTTTAAATTTCTATTTTTTGGTTATAATTTTTCCTTTTTTATTATAATTTTTTCTTTTTCTTATAATTTTGCCGAAAGAAAAAGAACACGTTGTGGTCGCACAAAGATAAAAAAACAAATTCGCTTTGGACTAATAGAAATGCACTCACTGACTAAGGCTGAATATATGCAAAATACAAAACGTACCTGAGAGTTAGTAAGTAAAGAGGTGATGTTTGTTGTAATGGTAATCCAACGCCGCAATAAGAGAATAAAAGGGATCTTGGAATCCGGTTCGATGGGACCAAAATGTTTAGCTCACTCTGGATGTTGGCTGGAATGGTTGAGAGACAATCCCTTTAGAATGTAAACAAAAGGTTGATTTTGTTTACTCAAAAGAAAACCCCAATTGGCAAATAGAAATAAAAAGAACAAAGTATTAGGGTTTGGAACAAATTTCAATTTCTTTATTGGTGATGGTAGGATTACCTGTGTTTCACTCTAAGGGCCAGAACAAGAAGAATTTTATGTTAGTAGGAAAAACGGAAGCAGTCATAGGACATGTTTGGCCAACTTGACGTTTCGTTTTAGGCGTTAATAAAACTTAGAAAGAGATAAATAGCTATGTTTATAGCTATTTATCTTCTTAAACAGCTTTGATATATAATATACAAAGCAATAGGTAAGTTTAAGTTGTAGGGTTAATAACATCGATACGTTAGGATTGAAAACATTGTTGGATATGTTGTTGACATAAACAATAGATGTCAGGAATATGGATTTCATGGGGATCAATAGCACCTATGGGCACAATTTCTTCGACCTCAACAATGGTGACTTTAGCAGCACGGCACATAGCGGCATTGAAGTTACGGGCAGCCTTATTGAAAACCGTAATAATTAATAATTTAAAAGTAAAGAATAATTCAATATTTCCTCTTTTATATAAAACTCACCCAAATTGCCATAGGGATCAGCCTTTTGAGCCTTGACAATAGCAAAATCAGCAAACATAGCCTCCTCCATGACATAGTTTCTGCCATTAAATTCTTGTACTGGTTTTGGTTTGCTAGCAATTTCAACTTTACCATCATTGCAGTATTTAATTGGAGCTCCAGCTGTTTGGATAAGAGTACCATAACCGGTGGGTATAAAGAAGGCGGGTACACCAGCAACAGCGGCTCTAATTTTTTCAGCTAATGTACCTTGTTGTGTCAATTCTACAGCCAATTCACGGGATAAATATTGGTTGACCAATTCAGCATTTTCACCTACATACGAGACAATCATCTTACCAAATTGGCGAGACTTCAAAGGCACCATCGTGTAAATCGTGCACTGCATCAGCGGCACTTAGATTTTACCCTTAGCTGATTTACCAATGGTGGAATAGCAAGCTATTATCTAAAAGAGACAAACACATTCTTTTAATAATTACAATAAAAAAATCTTAAAGTAAATTCATCAGTAGGATCAGTAGTTGTGCCAAGTTGACTTTTTTGTACTAAAAAGTTGCCAATTGCTAAGTACAGGGTTGGATAAGCTTTTCC
>NC_060949.1:14414469-14425980 GCF_022045245.1 Lucilia cuprina | reverse complement strand
AGGGTGCTGGTCTTACTCTTCTTGAAATCGCTGAGGGTCTTACCGTTGATGATATTACCGCCTGCACTGGAGCTAAATTCATTGTTTCTCCCAATGTTAAGAAAATGTATCAAATTGATGCTTAAGAAAATGTCTCAAATTGATGTATAATTTGTTGCGTACATTTTTTTTCTTAGCCAGAAAATGGACTGGTTCTATTTGCTGTCATACCTGAACCTCCTCCCCTTCGTTAATATTAAGTTAAATACAAAATGAAATATAATTTCTTCTTAAATTTATATTAAGTCGTACTAAGATGTGAATTGCATTAATATTTCTTAATCTAATATGTAAAGTTAAATTTAAGCGTGATTAAAGATTGCATTTATTTTAATATTAAAAAATTGACAAAAAAAACATAATAATGAAGTAATCTGAAATTCAATTGTAAAGTTGTGCAATAATTAGACTATGAATTCATTAAGGAAAGGATAAACTACTATTACTTATAACAAAAAAAGTACTTTTTAGGTTTTAAAGTACTTAACTAATTTTCCGCTAGAATATAGTCTAGACCATATACCGGCGGATAGAGAGGCAGATAAAAAAATCACCACTACACACACACTATTGGCATTTTTTCATTGAAATTGCACTGAAAAAAATATTTGGTTATTTTTAATTTTGATGATTAAATTGCATTACTGTAAAATGCGAATATTTATAAACAATATGTAATCAATGTACTTAAGAATGATAATTTCTTCACATAGAAACAACATTTCTAATTAAAATGTACAAAAAAAGTATGAAACAAGATTAACATATTTACTTTCATTGTTATGCATTCTAGAAAATAGTTTAGAGTGTACGTTGTTTTTGTAAATTATGCTCTTGCTTTTGCAAGTTGTTTTTGTTTTTTTAATTGTGTTTGCAATTTCTTTAACAAAGCAACATCAACCTACTTTGTTGAATGCTGTCAAGCAACTAAATAAAATATTTGTATTTTTTATGCTCTTGTTTTGAGGTTCGTATGCGATCGTGTTGTGTACATGTAATTTGCCGAAAATCCTTGTTGTCAGAACAATACTAGCGCCGACGTCTGGTCTAGACTATAGACTAGACTATGGACTAGACTATAGACTAGACTATGGACTAGACTATAGACTAGACCATGGACTAGACTATAGACTAAACTATGGACTAGACTATAGACTATACTTTAGATTAGACTATAGACTAAACTATAGATTAGACTATACAACTATAGACTAGACTATAGACTACACTATTGATTAGACTATAGATTAGACTATAGACTAGCCTAGACTATAGACTACACTATAGATTAGACTATATACTAGACTATAGACTAGATTATAGACTAGACTATAGTCTAGTCTATAGATTGGACTATAGACTAGACAATGGACTAGATTTTGAAAATCTCACTATTTTTTAGTTGACCTTGTTGATAAATTCTTTGAGAAAGTAGGAAAAATTACAAAAGATAAAGATTTCGCAAAAATAAAACTGACATTTTTGTCTTATCTACAGTTTTTGTGAAATCTAGATTTTTTATGAATCCTTTGAATTTTAAACATTTTCTAATTTCTAGAAATTCAACTGTTTAGCAAATTGAAAGATTTTGTAAAATTCACTGACCATCATTATTAACTTGACTTTCTTGATAAATTCTTTGAACAAATTGGGAAAATGTAAAATAATATAGTATAGTAAATTGAAATATTTTGCAAATTTCACTATTTAGTTGACTTTCTTGATAAATTGTTTGAGAAAGTAGGAAAAATGTCAAAAGATAAAGATTTCGCAAAAATGAAACTGACATTCTTGACTTATCTACAGTTCTTTATAGGGTCGGAAAATTATATTATAGAAATTACAAACGGAATGTCAAATTTATATATACCTGAAAATTGGAAAATTCAATTGAAAATTTTGGAGGAACAATTGAAATTTAACATTAAAATAAATTGGAAAATATGGGTACTAGAAATTTAAATATTTTTGTTAAATTTAAATTATTTTATAATATATCAAAAATAATTTCGTATATTGTTGTTTGAAATTGTTTTCATTTAATTCACTTCCCATCCATGGGAAGTGCATTTAAATATATAAGAATTTGGCAGCACTGCACATTCAGTCTGCAAAGAAAAGAAAATACTCATTTTCTGCACAAAAAACTCAATTTCTGCAAATAATACTCATTTTCTGCACAAAAGAGTAATTTTCTCCCTCTCTCCCATAATCGAGTAAAAAAAGTTTGCCAGCCAGAGTTTGTTATTTTCTCGTGGCTAATTTTACATATACACAATGAAACCAGTTTGACATTTACAAAATGAAAACAAAGTTTGACAATAATATACACCACGGTGAAAAATGAACATAGTAGCCAAAAACGATTAGCTGTTTTGATAACACTATCTTATGTTTGGGCCCAAGCAAAATATATTATTTATAAGGCAGTTTCGTCGACGAATTCAGAAATACGGAGCGAATTCATTTTATTATTTATATATGAAGTTTGACAGTATGCCTACACTTCAAAATGCCAGCACACTATGAAACTATATATAAAAAAATCAAAAGTGTATTCGCAAAAAATAATCAACTGCTCTGTTAATTAATATACCTTGGGCTCAAGGTGAACTAATAAGGTGAAGTCAATTCAACTGCTGATTGTTCTTTTTTTTAATGAAGGTTGTATAAAACTGTCAAAATAAGCAATTTCTAGTTGCAAGATGCACAAAATTATTATATTAATAATTATTACAATATTAATTTAAGTTTCAGGATACCAAAATAATTTTAAATTTAATAAAAAGCGTAATTGTTTGTATCTTTAAAATTTTCGTTAAATATTTATGTAAACAAAGTTTTTCTTTGGTAATTTATTACATACTAGAGTATTCAAACGATTAATCGTCGTTAGGTAAATCGATTAATTTTTGACGATTAATCGTTCGAATAAATGAAATTTGTCAAATTTCAAATAACGAATAAACCAAATAATTTCTATCCATTAACCGATTAAGAAAAACTCACTATTTAGCAGTAAAATAACTATATATTTTCTACAAAATTTAATATTTTTATAATAAATTTCCTCCTTTTTTAATTTCTTAATCATTTTTCTATAATAAAGAAAATTTATTTGATGATTTTTGAAAAGAAATCATGGAAATAATTATATCGCCTTTATTTCTACAACCAGTTTCCATGTTGTGTTCTTAAGTACATATTTCTAATAAGTTTTTCAGCAACAGTTATAGTTGAACTAGTGTTCAATGGAACGAATGAATTCTAGAACTTGTTGAAAATCTTAAATACCGTAATTTCTTTATATAGAAAAGCATTTCACATAAACAGGAATAATTTCTAATATTTGAGAAAAAACTAAACATAGAATTGAAGTGAAAGAAGCGAAAATAATATTTTTGTATATAAACCGTGCAAAAGTTATTTTCAAACATGAAAAAATCTATACGTGCAAGAAACTGTGGACAATTAGTATTAACTCTGTGTACTCAATGGAATTCCAAATTTATATTAAAAAATTGGTATTAACATTAATTTCAAATGAAGCTGAGTTCCTCTGCTTCGAAATAATATAATTTATTTCAAATCATCAAGATCATCAAGAAAGAATTGGAAATCTTAAAAAGAATTTGTCACAAAAAAGTAGTTAAAAGTTTTTGAGTCGAAAATTAAAACTTTTTAAACTTAACTTCTTTTTCATTTTTTCTCTAAGTGAGACATGTAAATAATATATAATGTAAAGATTCCTAGCTTCCATTTGATACCAATATAAAATACATATAAATATTTTAAATATTTGTTTGTAGTCCTTTAAATTTTAAAATCTTTTATAAGGACATACAAATCAGAGTACGCAATTCTATAAGTGGAATCTATTTTCATATGCTTATGAAATTTTCCATGTGTGAATGCTTTTTTCAAAATTGTTATTATGTTTTTAATTAGTGGACACCACAAAATACCCACAATATAACCTGGTGGAGACCATTAAAACTCTAAAACATATTTCTGGTGGAGACCAAATAATATTATTGATATAATTAACGCCCCTATTATGGTTTACAACTCAACTCTTTTTAGTTTAAAATTTGCTATTTGGTATTATCGATAACAACGAATTTAAAATACAAAAAAAGTAAGGGCGGGTTTCTTACTCCTCAGTTAAACTAGGCTTAACTGTTATAGCTGTTATATTAAACTCGGAACAAATTTAGGCGGACTTTAACCGATTATTGTGTTTTTCAGTTTTTTATTTAAACTCAGTTAACTTTGTTAGTATTGCCAACTTTTCACACGAGAAAATAAACAATGAACAAAACAAACAATACTTTTGTAAAATGAAAAATTTTGGAAAAATGCTAAATAAACATTTAAAACAAAAATAAATATGTTATCGCAACCGAGTCGAAACTTTTGATAGCTCACCAATAAAACCAGATACCACAATTCAAAAGTAAATTAATTCACGTTTTATTTTATATTCAGTAAACTATAGATTAGACTATACAACTATAGACTAGACTATAGACTACACTATAGATTAGACTATATACTAGACTATAGACTAGATTATAGACTAGCCTAGACTATAGACTACATTATAGATTAGACTATATACTAGAGTATAGACTACACTATAGATTAGACAATAGACTAGATTATAGACTAGACTATAGATTAGACTATAGACTAGATTATGGACTAGACTATAGACTAAACTATGGACTAGACTATAGAATACACTTTAGATTAGACTATATACGTTCCCTTACTCGTCTGTATTGCCATTTTTGTCTCATCACGGTTATTGGAGAGGTCCCTTCTGATGCACTCGGTGGCTGAGGTTTAAATCCAAAATCGTGTTGATAAAAAGACTGATGAACGGTGAAATCTATATTTCTGGATAAGTTCACTGCTGTTGCCGGAAAGACAACAGATACATAATTCGAAGTGCTTTACGTGAACACCTGCCGTGTTGGCCTTATTTCACGGTGGTACTTTTACAACCACAGGGTGAGCTTATTAGACGACTCACCACCGCCCCTTTGTGCTTCATACACGTTGGTGGAAATTTGTGTACATGGTTGCTCAAGTACTCGATCTATACATATAATCTCTGGACATGGATGCCACGTAGCATAACTTCGGAGAAGCGAAAACATCACTTCCATTTACACTTCTGTTGTCTCGGCAACGACACCGAACTTATACCGAGTTATAGCCTTTGCCGTGTATCAGTCTTTTAACCAACATTCTCTTCCCGCGACTTTAGGTATAGAGCTATTCAATTAAAAGATGATAAGTTCAATATGTATTCTTCGCAAGAGCTAAATTACAGCTCTCTTGTGTTAAGCGAAGTGTGTCTTTATTGAAAAAGTTCTTAGATTATATAGTAATTAATTGCTTACACAGCATTATTCATAAAGTGGATAGTGTAACAATTGGACAGAACATTGAACGCAAGAAATACATACAAACAAAGCCACGATCAGTAAAATATTTAAAGTATTGACTGTTTAATCGACTTTGTAATATGATATTATTGTTAATTGCTTTTTTCAATATTCTGTCGGCATAAGCGATACATGTTTTATGCTACACCTCCCTTTTACGGAAGAATATTCATACCCTTTTTAAATGTATGGACATTCTTTAACAAATTATTACTATAATCTTAATAATTAATTTTATTACAGATATGGGAATAAACATCTTATTTATTACTAAAACACATGTGCACATGTTACTAAGGATAATGTTAATTATATTATTTGTTGAAAATCTTAAGTCCATTCTTATGAACTATTTGCTCTTTTTTATTTTTCTTATCTACTATAGTTACATTATTTCTTAAGTCTATGTTTTTAATTTCGTAAGGTCCTTTATATTGTGGATCTAATTTGTGACCTACTTCATTTTTAACTAAAACTAAATCTCCCACTTTTAATTTATAATCTAACAATGTCTTATCATAATTTAATTTCTGTTTTAACTTATACCTATCAATTATTTCTCGTGCTCTCTTATGTGCTATTTCTAACCTATATCTAACTTCCTTAGCATAATCTTCTACATTATATAAAGGTGATATTGTATGAACCTTATCAAATTGTTGAAACCCATTAGGAGTCTTACCGAAAACTATTTCCGTTATATGATTTTGGTAGTGGACCTATAGTGTCCACTATTACCGTATCAAATGGTTTAGCTGGTGTATTTGTCAATGGCATTTTTGTGTGTTTTGTAATTTTTGCCGGCTGGCATTTTTGGCACACTTTAACATATTTCGTAATATCACGAGTCATGTTCTTCCAGAAATAGTATCTTTTTATTTTACTAAGAGTTCTTGAAACACCAGAATGTCCGCCCTCCGCTGGATCATCATGATATCGTTTCATTATCTCTGTTATTAACTTAGCATTTGTTACGTGGATCACCTCATTAAGTAGCGCTACTTTCAATACTTTTAATAATTTATTGCCCATTTCCTTAAATTCATTAATAGAGACAAATTCGAAAATTTTCTCACTAGATGCCACTTGTAATTTATTAATTTTTTGTTTACCGGCCACTTCTTCGAGCCTTGGGAAAAAATGTCCTAAGTCAAATTTCCCATTGATAAACAATTCATTTATTTTCATACATGCAAGTTTCGATTTACCACGTTTAATATAAAATGTATGTGGGTCAATTTTTAGCTTGCAAAATTTTCTGACGTCAGAATTCATAATTGGGTTAAATACATTGGGCTTCTCATGTTTATTTTCTAAATGCTTTTTGTTTAATGTAACTGGAGATTTTTCAAGTGACTCTTTTGCCATTGATCGTGTTGTTATTTTGTATACATTGTTATTTTTATTGTTCATTTCTTTCAAATCATCTATGGTTATACGCGATAATGCGTCAGCAACATAATTATCTTTTCCCCTAAGATATTCAACTGTAAAATCATATTCCTCTAAATCAAGTCTCATTCTTGTTAATTTTGAACTTGGATTTTTCATAGAAAATAAATAAGATAATGGTCTGTGATCAGTGCGGACTAAGAATTGTTTTCCATATATGTACGGTCTAAAATGCATAATAGCCCAGTGTATGGCTGTTAACTCCTGTTCTATAGTTGATTTATTGCTTTCACCCTTTGTAAATACTTTTGAAGCATATGCGACTGGAAGATGCTTTCTATTGTGTTCTTGTGTTAGAACGGCACCACAAGCTTGTTTGCTTGCATCAGTTGTTATACAAAATTCTTTTGAAACATCTGGATACTGAAGCAATGTTGGACTCATTAATGCCTTTTTTAGATGTTTAAAAGCCAAATCACAAGCCTCAGTCCATTTGAATTCAACATTTTTCGAAAACCGTGTCAAATGTCTTGAATAATCGGAAAAATTTTTGATGAATCTTCTATAATAGTTGCAAAAGGCTACAAATCGTCTTGCCTCGTCAGCGTTTTTTGGTGTTGGATAGTTTTCAACTGCGCTATATTTGCTATCGTTCCTTTATCCGTACATTTATGTCCCAGATATGTTACCTCTTTCCTGAAGAACGTACATTTCTCAGGGTGCAACTTGAGATTATATTTCCTACATAACTCAAACACATTTGTTAAATTCGAAAGCATGTGCTTTTCGGAACAACCTAGTACTACTAAATCGTCCAATACAAGAAAGCTTGGTCGGGCCTTAGACCGCTGAAAGCAATTGTCATCATTCTTTGGAATGAATTTGGGGCTATTTTTAAACCATAAGGTAATCTAGTAAATCTGTATGATCCATTACTAGTTGAGAAAGACGTAAGATCTCTAGAATCCCTTTCTAGACCTATTTGATGAAAACCTGACATCAAATTGAGTGATTTTGTCAAAAAATAGTTTTTTGAAAATTTTGTTCGGAGGCCTATCTGTAAACATGAAAACTAAATATGAGGAAATGTAGGCCGAACCGCCCTCTATAGGACCCCATATTTCGTTTTTTGGCACAAAGTAAAAATTTGACACTTATGGTCCAAAAACAAATTGAGTGATTTTGTCCAAAAACAGTTTTTTGAAAATTTTGTTCCGATGCCTATCTGTAAACGTGAAAACTAAATATGAGGAAATGTTGGCCGGACCTCCCTCTATAGATCCCCATATTTCGATTTTTGGCACAAAGTAAAAATTGGACCCTTATGATGCAAAAACAAATTGAATGATTTTGTCAAAAAATAGTTTTTTGAAAATTTTGTTTGGAGGCCTACCTGTAAACATGAAAACTAAATATGAGAAAATGTAGGCCGGACCACCCTCTATAGGTCCCCATATTTCGATTTTTGGCAAAAAGTAAAAATTGGACACTTATGGTCCAAAAACAAATTGAATAATTTTGTCAAAAAATAGTTTTTTGAAAATTTTGTTCAGAGGCCTATCTGTAAACGTGAAAACTAAATATGAGGAAATGTTGGCTGGACCTCCCTCTATAGGTCCCCATATTTCGATTTTTGGCACAAAGTAAAAATTGGACCCTTATGATCAAAAAATAGTTTTTTCTTATTATTTTTAACAATTGTAAGTTATTTTGAACAATAACAAAATTAATATCAAATATTACTTTTTGGTTTTTACTTATAAATGTATTTATTTATGATTATAATTAAGGTATTTTCAGACTACAATACCGAGTATTAATACTTGTCAAAAATGTTTGTATTATAATACAATTTTCTAGTCTAAAAATAATTTGTAATTTCATTTTCAAAAATATTACAGATTTTTTTGGCATACGGTCGGTATTCGGTATAAATTTTTTAAAACAATTCAAAAACTTTTTATTTTCGGTATGTATTTTATAAATACAATAAAAAAACAAACAAAAAGTGTAAAAAAATAAGAACGAAAAGTGCTTAAACAATTAAAAATTTAATAAAAAATATTACAAGTATTAAAGTGTAAACATTAAATGTATTTTTCAGATTGATTTTTTGAAAGTCTGAATTATTTTCATAATATTTTTAATTTGAAGTGTGTTAATACTCAGTATTGTAGTCTAAAAATACCTTTAATAATTATAAGTTTTTGTTTTAAATAATTTTATTTCACATATAAAGTTTGTTGAAAATATATGAAAAGTTTGTTAAAAGCAGAAAATACTCTCCTATGTTCAAAAAAAGAAGATGAGTGGATATTCAGTGTAAATTGATGTACAACACATAATTATATATGAATTTTGTACTAAATTTATGTACAATAACTTGGCAGCACTGAAAATTGTGTCTGCAAAGCCGAAAACACTCAATTTTCGTCTGCACATATTTCTCAGAGAGGATTTTTATTTATTCTCTCTGCAAAATGAGTGAAAAACAAAAAAGTTACCCAGAAAGTTTGTTAACTTCACGCGTATATAGTTTCACAGTGTGCTGGTATTTTGAAGTGTAGGCATACTGTCAAACTTCATATATAAAAAATAAAATTAATTCGCTCCGTATTTCTGAATTCGCCGACTAAACTGCCTTATAATTAATATATCTTGCTTGAGCCCAAACATAAGATAGTGTTTTCAGAACAGCTGATTTTTTTTTGCTACTATGTTCATTTTTCACCGTGGTGTATAATTAATGTCAAACTTTGTTTTCATTTAGTAAATGTCAAACGTTGTTTGCATTTTGTTAATGTCAAACTGGTTTCATTGTGTATATGTAAAATTTGTGATTAAAGTGAAATTATGTGATTAGGGTGTATTTTTGTGTTTTTAAGCTTTTAAAGTTTAAGCATCAAAAAAATTATAAAAAGATTCAAATTTAAAAACATTTTTTGTTTAAAAGAAATTCGCTTTGATTTATTTGTCAGCTGTTTGAAATTTTTTCCTGATAGCTAAGGCGAATTCAGATAAGATGGTGGCAGTAAAGGCGAATTCATATAAGGTGGTGTTATTCATTCAGCTGATAATTTTGTTCGTAATTAGCCTGGTTTAAATAGCTGCCAAAGTTTGTTATTGTTTACATTTTTATATTTAAAAATGTCCGTTAAACAAAGAAAAACTTCGTTAATATTTTGAATAATTTATGTAAAAATCAGAAAATACCAAGCATCTCGTAAACGAATATAATTTTATTTAAATAATGGCGTAATTGCTATGTATACAAATATGTTATTTAAGAAAAATATTTTTTTCTATTGAATGTTAACATATTACACAATATTGTTTTATATTTTAAATAAAAATGTTTAGATAACGTGATTAACTAAAAAAATCTCTTTCGGAACACTTAATATTAAGAAACGCATATGAAGTATTTACCCGGCTGGCGGCAGCTGACTTCTACGTTATGGCTTAAATTAAATTAAATTTTGTAAATGTTAACAAATTCAACAATATTTTTTATATATACACTACGTAGATAAAGAGATTAACTAAAAAAAAGTCTGTTTCGGAACGCTGTATATAACAAAATCCATATGAGGTATTTATCCGTCCGGCGGCTGCTACATTATGGCCAAATATTGAAAATTACTCCACCGGAGTAGAATTATCAATTCGCAACAAATATTCATTCATTCGTAATATAGTATTTTCATGAATATGTACTTTTTTATGTTTATTTTGTACAAAAACTAAGTTTTAATTAACTTCAGACACTCACTTAAATTTTGCAAGTTAAGCTGGCGGAATAGAATTTTTCGTTTGAATCAAACATTATTCAATTTCCTCACAAATTTTAATATCTTTATTTTTTAATATAATTTAACATTTTACAAAAATTTTTCTTCAAATGAATTCGCCATACTTATGGTTTTGACATCTACGTAAATCAGGCAAATTAAAAAAAAAATTATCAGCTGATTGAATAACATCACCTTATATGAATTCGCCTTGCTGATAGTCAATTCACCTTTAAGTGCAGGCCAAGGCGAATTTATATAAGGTGGTGTTATTCAATCAACTGATAATTTTAGCAAAATAGAATAAATGCTCTGTTAACACTACCTTCTAATTAATATACCTTGCTTTTTAGTATATACCGTAAATAATGAAAATCTCACATGCCCAAAATTTTTCACATAAAACAAATATATATTACAACAAACAAATTCAATATATGTGTACATCTTTTTTCTAAATATATGTCATTTATTACCATGCATTATTTAAATTACATTAGAAAATTTTGTTTTAAATATGTTTTATTTGGCTTAAATATATTATAGGTATAACTCTCCGATCTTGACAAAATTTATACCACATATAAAGCTTTCAAATCTATGACTTGTGATATATGTCTTTTGGTCAACAAATGTATAGTTTTGGAGTTATAAACCTTCAAAGTTAAATTTATATACATTCAATATCTTCTCTAATTATGAACCGATGCTCACAATATATATATCGTTATAAAGAGCTTTGAAATACCTTTTCAAAGATATATAATATGACCTCATTTATTAACCCAAAAAAATTCCACAAAAAGTATTTTTTATATAAAGTTTTTTGATAA
>NC_060949.1:14411593-14414369 GCF_022045245.1 Lucilia cuprina | reverse complement strand
TCAGAGAACAATAGTTGCGATAACTCGTCGTACGTGGCAAGTATTGGGTATATTCTGTCTATCAATCTCGTAAAAGTCATTATGTCATTTCTACTCCCGTTGAATTGGGGTAAGCTGTTAAGGTATTTAATAGGGTCAAGGGTGATCTGTTGAGGGTTTGCCATTTTGGAGTGATAGAAAAGGAATTAAAGGAGTATGTGAAAAAATTTTTTAGAAGAAGATCAAATTTAGTTCACAACAAGAATTTTCAGTTGTGATCACGCAAGATATAAAACCGAATTGCCAATAAAAAAAAATTCGATGGAAAATTTTTCGGAGAAAGCAAATTGATTTTCTTAAAATTATCCGTACAAAAAATATAAATATAGTAATAAAGGTGATAATAACAGTTACAATTGTAAATGTAAATTAATATAATTTAATACTAAACTTACGATGATAGATGGTTTTTTTTCTGCTTTGATGTTGTCGTTCTTTAAATAATGTTGATGGTGTTGTTCCTTTTTGTTAAAGTTCCTTTATTATTGGCTGAATTGTTTCCTGTGGATTTCCGCTCAGTTTACTCGTACTGTTTTGTAAAATAGATCACTTTTGATTCATGTTGAAGCCACTTTATTATTATTTTTAAATAGGTATAGCATTTTGTTTTATATATGTAGGGCAGAGTTATTTTATTGTTCTATAATTCACATAATTCAAAACAAAGTTAATTTATTGTTTTGATTTTATATTTTTTTTCTTTCTTAATCCTTTTCTTTTTCTTCCTTTATAAAACAAATTTGTTTTATTGCCTTATATTTTCACGGTCAAAACAAAATTAATTTATTGTTTTGATGAGTCCTAATCAAGTCTAATAATTTATTTTCACTTAGTTAAAGGATGTGACTACCTTTTTTTATTTTCACTTAGTCAAAGGATATGACTATTTTTATTATTTTCACTTAGTCAAAGGATATGACTATTTTTATTATTTTCACTTAGTCAAAGGATATGACAATTTTTATTATTTTAAGGAATTGATATTAACATACCAATCCCATCCTCGTCGCCAGAAATGAATAGGGTTCGTTGAGAATACAAAAAAAAACACAAGTTTATTTTTGTTTTCTTTAATTAATGTTTATTAGGTTTTTGATACTCGATTAAGACTGACTCCATTATACAAAATTAGTTTATTTATAACTTATGGTTTTCTAAAAATAAATGCTTAATTGCAAAAGATATAAGAATAAAGAATTACATTGATATTTCGCTAGTCATCGAAAACAAAATTAGTAAGAAGTTTGTTTTAGGTTGATGACTTTAAATGTGTAAACAAACTGTTTTATCTTGTGAAATATGCAATTTTTAATTATTAGGAATTTTGGTTTATTTTAATAGGTGAACAAACTGTTTAACTGTGCAATATGCAATTTTTAGTTATTAGGAATTTTGGTTTATTTTAATAGGTGAACAAACTGTTTTAAACTGTGTAATATGCAAAATATCAATATAAAAAAAAGTAATCATAATAGAAACAATATGTTATGGTATTGGTTTATATTATGATTTTATTGGGTCGTATTATAACTATTAGTATGGGTTGTATTAAATAATAAAATGCTTAATTTCAATTATAAATTCAATTATATACATTTATTTTAAGCAATTGCAGATATTTATTAAATTCAAGGATTTAAATTAAATTTTAAGCTTAAATTTTTAGTTTAGTTATAAGTTTTAATTATGTAATAATTTTAAGTAATTTTCAAATGTGGTAATTCAACTCAAAATTTATAATGTGATTAAGTTTAAGTTTAAAGTGGAAGTGTCTTTTCAAGACCCGACAAACATTTTACAATGGCTCGTTTTATTAAAATTTATGTGTGTTGAATTCAATCTAATTTATAACAATTCACAATTACATTTTATACTTTTACAGTTTTTGCACAAATGTAAGTATAACTTATTTTGTTTTACGATAAAAAAATAAATTATTTTATAATTTTTTTGTACGAAATATTAGTATTTTGTACACTCCCGCCACCGGCTGCTGTGGTGTTTGGTTGGCTACAGAGCACTTGTGCCAAAGAACGAATCGCTTCGGATAAGATACGTTGATGTGCAGCTTGATGTTGATGATTATTTGATGATTTGTGTTGTTGTTGCTTTGGTCGTGAATTGTTGAATTTTTTTCGGTTGACACGGCTTCATATGCCCGGATGCAATAGCGTATGAACTGTACAGTAAAGAACAAAAAAAAAAAACAAAGACAAAGAAAATTGGAATTAGTTGTTGAATTTTGATTGTAGATGAATATTGTAAGTTGCGGGTTTGTTAAGATATATAGTGGCAAGTTGCAATTACAAGTTTAAGAGGAATTATTATCATTAAGTAGTGGCAAAAAGCAGAGCTTGACTAAAGGACGAGTTATTGTACCAGAGGCAGTTTTGACATCGGCAATTTGAACATTATTGTCTTTGCCAGAGTGGGTTTTTATAATTCTTCCCAATCGCCAATCGGATGGGGGTAATAAATCATCCATGACGACAACGCGATTGCCGCATTTCAGAATTTTAAAGACATCTTTTAAAACGTTTGTGTAAGGATTTTAAATTGGTGGTGAATCGCTTTGAGTCTCTCCCATCGATTAATGAGTCCTACTTTAAGATCGTAAGGATCAGGGAAACATAATAGGAGCACCTCTTAAAAAATGTCCAGGAGTTAAGGCTGACAATTCGGAAGGGTCCTTTGATAAAGCCGAAATTGGTCTAGAATTTAATACTCTTTCGATCTG